>NC_059429.1:55122328-55165706 GCF_021028975.2 Sphaerodactylus townsendi | reverse complement strand
GGAGGAGGAGGAGGAGGAGGAGGAGGAGGAGGAGGAGGAGGAGGAGGAGGAGGAGGAGGAAGAGTTGGATTTATATTCCCCCATTTCTCTCCTGCAAAGAGATTCAAAGGGGTTAACAAACTCTTTTCTCTTTCCCCCTCACAACAAACACCCTGTGAGGTAGGTGGGGCTGAGAGAACTCAGAAGAACTGTGACTAACCCAAGATCACCCAGCTGGCGTGTGTGGGAGTGTACAGGCTAATCTGAATTCCCCAGATAAGAATCCACAGCTCAGGCAGCAGAGCAGAGAATCAAACCCAGTTTCTCCAGATTAGAGTACACCTGCTCTTGACCACTATGCCACTGCTGCTTCTCTGCTGTAAGAGGTGCTGTAAGAGGTGTTTTATGCTTGTCTGCTCAGCTTTAGGACCTCCAGAAAGGTATTTGCTTTCTCCTTATGACAAAGGCCCCTTTCCAAGGCATCAAGGATTGAGGCAAGTTCAACAAACAAAAATAAAATTGCCAGCCACAGATGCAGGCATAATGTTAGAAACAAGATCTACAGACCATGGCCACACAGCCCGGAAAACCCACAACAACCAAAAGTAAAATTTATTGAACAAACTAGATGGTATCTGGAGATATTCTGAATGGATGGAAATCATGCAAGAAATAATTATATACAAATGTCAGTATTTGGCACTGAAACACTTCTTAATAAAGCTTTATAAGTTTCTTCAGTTGTTTGGATGTTATGAGAGGTTCTTTATTTTAAGATGGTTCAGTTGTACTTTAGAGATGTTTCAGTTAGATGTTACTGGCTAGTGGATTCACAATGACTTTGGGTTCTAACAGGTTGGTACCTTTTCACACAGTACACATACAGCCTTGACAGCGTTAGTTACCCACTTCAAATAAATCTTTCTCCTGAGGTAACTTTAGCAGAACACCAATAAACCAGATTGAGAATCCACCTGTGTGAATAATTCCCATTCTAATTTGTTTAGGAATTCATCTTCATCCAGAAGATATATTCCCTTCCTTTTTATTTATAGTCACCTGTGGACAATCTCACTACTATTTCACCTTCAGCTTTGACCACTAAATAAAACTTCCCATTCTCTTGTCTGTGTATTTTTTGCATTCAGCTCACACTGAACTCAGTATATTACTAGAGTCAGATCTACTCCCTCACTGAAATCCCCTCAGAGTAGATGTGTAAGACTTGCAGTTAAGAGACTTGATGTTAATTCTCAGGAATCCAGATCCAAAAGCTCACAAAAAAATTTTTCTCAGGGGATACCTCCTTTTCCCCTGAGTCATCTGGCTGCTCCACCAATCAGAGTGCAGGTCAGCTTACCCTATCAGAGTGCTTTCCTATTCCTAAGAAGTTTTTCCTCACTCTGTTGTGATAGCACCTTCTTCCACTGCCTGACTTGCACTTCTTTTAAACCTGTATTTTTTTTCTGTGCAGTCACTCATAGCAATCCTTTAACATTGTCCCCAAGCACATCAATGCATTTCCCTCCAGGGAAGTGAACAGAAGCCATTAATTAATATTGAGCAAATTTTGTCCTTTCTCAATTGCATTAATAATTGCAGAACATTAACATTGTTTCACAAAGTCAGAAAAACCACACCCTTATTTGCATAAAACCTGGCCATGGATCTGTTTTATATTGTGAGGCTGAGGCCCTTTCCTCACATGCCAAATATTCTGGCAGGCAACTGATAAAGAATACCAGAGAGAACACAAATGGTGGCAAAAGAGAAGCAAGTTAGCTGTAAGGGAGGCAAAAAAGGATTATGAGGAACACATGGCTGCGAACATCAAGACCAGAAACAAACAGTTCTTCAAATACATCAAAAGCAGGAAGCCAGCAAGGGAAGCGGTAGGCCCGTTAGATGACAAAGGAACAAAGGGTGTGCTAAAAGATGACAGGGAGATTGCAGAAAAGCTGAATGAATTCTTTGCATCTGTCTTCACCCAAGAGGAGGTGAGGAAAATTCCTGCACCTGAACCAAGCTTCTTAGGAGGCGAATCAGAGGAACTAACGAAGATAGTGGTAGACAAGGAAGAAGTTCTGGCAGCCATTGATAAACTAAATGCTACCAAATCCCCTGGCCCAGATTGCATTCACCCAAGAGTTCTTAAAGAGCTCAAGCGTAAATGAAATTGCTGATCTTCTTCACTTTAATATGCAACTTATCCTTGAAATCAGGCTCCATCCCTGAAGACTGGAAGATGGCCAATGTCACACCAATCTTTAAGAAAGGATCTAGGGGGGACCCGGGAAATTACAGGCCAGTCAGTTTGACATCTGTTCCCTGGTAAAATTAGTAAGAATCTGTCATTAAAAGATAAAAGATTATAAAGAAAAAACATGTACAAAAGCAAAACCATGCTGGAGAAAGAGTCAGCATGGCTTTTGCAGAGGCAAATCCTGTCTTACAAACTTACTAGAGAGGTTCTTTGAGGGATGTAAATAGGCATGTGGATAAGGGGAACCAGTGGACATTGTCTACTTGGATTTCCAAAAGGCTTTTGACAAAAGTTCCTCACCAGAGACTATTGAGAAAACTCTCAGCAATCAAGGAATAAGAGGGGAAGTCCTCCTATGGATTAAAACTGGTTGAGAAACAGGGAGCAAAGAGTGGGTGTAAATGGGAAATCCTCACAATGGAGAGATGTGGGGAGTGGTGTCCCCCAAGGATCCGGATATTGGGACCAGTGCTCTTTAACCTATTCATAAAATATGACCTGGAGAGTAGGGGTTGGGTAGCCGTGGTGGCCAAGTTTGCAGATGATACCAAATTATGTGCCAGGGTGGTGGAGAACCACAGAGAGGGATTCTGCAGGGAGCTCCAAGCGGACCTTGATACCAAGTGGGTGAAGTGGAGCTAAGAAATGGCAAATGCAGTTCAATGTAGCAAAATGCAAAAGTGATGCACATAGGGGCAAAAAATCCAAACTTCACATACACGCCTTTACAGGGGTCAGTGCTATCAGTCACAGACCAGAGAGAAGGGATTTTACGTCTTAATTGATAGTTCCATGCGAAATGTCAACTCAATGTATGGCAGCTGTAGAAAAAAGGCAAACTCTATGCTGTGGGGATAATTAGAAAGAGGAATTGATAATAAAACTGCAAAGATTTCGTCATGCTCCTTATATAAAAGCAGTGGATGCGATTTCACACTTGGAGTACTGTGTTCGAGGTTCTGGTCCACCACATCTCAAAAAAAGGATATTGAAGAGATAGAAAAAGAAAGTGCAGAGAAGGGCAACAAGGATGATTGAGGGACTGGAGCACAACTTCCTTATGAGAGGAAAGGCTGCAGCGTTTGGGACCTCTTTAGTTTGGAGAGGAGACGTCTGAGGGTGGATATGATTGAAGTCTATAAAATTATGCATGGGGTAGAAAATGTTGACAGAGAGAAATTTTTCTCTCTTTCTCACAATACTAGAACCAGGGGGCATTCATTATGAAAATTCTGGGGGGGAAGAATTCGGACTAATAAAAGGAAACACTTCTTCACGCAACGTGTGATTGGTGTTTGGAATATGCTGCCACAGGAGGTGGTGATGGCCACTAACCTGGATAGCTTTAAAAGGGGCTTGGACAGATTTATGGAGGAGAAGTCAATTTATGAGCTACCAATCTCTTGATCCTCTTTGATCTGGAGATTGCAAATGCCTTAACAGTCCAGGGTGCTTCCGGGAGCAACAGCCGCATGAAGGCCATTGCTTTCTTACATCCTACATGTGAACTCCCAAAGGCACCTGGTGGGCCACTGCGAGTAGCAGAGAGCTGGACTAGATGGACTCTGGTCTGATCCAGCTGGCTTGTTCTTATCTTCTTCTTATGTTCTTATGGGATACATGGCCCCGAAACTGTCCCACGCCGTTTGCACAGCCCAGGGCAGGGGACTGCGGGACCACAGTAAATTGCTGCCATGGCTCCTCATGGCTCCACATGGAGCCCTGCCTCCATGCGGGGTTTTACAAAATGAATTGCAGAAAGTGCAATTCATGTAAAACCCAACACGGGAGGGGGCCAGGATTCACCTGGTTTAGGGGCGGGAACTGTGCAACATTCCTGCCCAGACCAGGTTACATCCCGCCCCCAACATGGGATATTTGGCCTGTGCAGAAGGGTCCTGAGTCTGAACAGGTCAACAAAGAAAAGCTGGATTGCGACAAAGTTTTGGGAAAAGTACAGGATGGTGAAATTTGGGACTTGTAAGCATGTGACAAGAAATCCTTAATATTCAATCTGGAACATTCTATTGACAGCAATCACATCAAACTGTTCTACTAGATGCACCTCCTTTGCTTAGATGGGATCCAGTTTTGCAAACAGAAATGCCTACTCAGATAGAAAGAACTCTTCCCATCTTCAAAGGCCCCCTGCTGACTGTCCCCCTTTGCAAAGCTTTGCAAGCAGAGGGTAAAGTTGGGTAAAGTGAAGTACTCTCCCCATCTTCACAGGTATCCTGCTGGCTCTTCCCCCACCACCACCACTATGCAAAGCTGGAGTTCCTCTTTGCAATCAAGGAGGGGGGAACTCCCCCCCATCTTCACAGGCATATTGCTGGCTCGCTCTCTCCCCACTCCCTTGCAAAGCCAGAATCCAGCATTGCAAACAGGGTGAAACCTATAGAAATGGGGAGAACTTTTCTCATCTTCACAGGCACCCTGCTGGTTCCCCCAGGATCCAGCTTTGCAAATGGGGGATCCCTATAGATATGGTGAAAATTCTCCCAATTTTCACAGGCACCCTGCTGCCCTCCCCTTTGCAAATTCGTCATCTTGCAGGATGCAGTTTCAGTTTCTGCTCCAGGTGCCATTTCCTGCAGATACATTTCTGGGATAATGTAAAGGGGGCACCACCCACTGTGCACTGCTGTTTACAATTCAATGTGTGACCAGAACAACAGTTTTCTAGAGTATGTTGTATTTTTTTGCACAATGGACTTTATTGTTAGTTTATTTATAAATGTAATGATGCTAGTGGAGTATACAAAGCAGTATTTACATACTAACAAAGTGTGTCCATCTTCCTGTATAGGCATCCATCCTAGAATCCCTTGTCTCCTAAACTTGGAGATGTACTTGTGCAAACCCCTGAGGCCCTCCGTTATCCAATGCTGAGCACATCCATCCCAGTGCTTTCACAGCTGCTTCCAGCAGAGTTGGCAGAAGATAAACAGCCAGCTGCTAACCTTAAGAGGAGGCACAATGTCAGTACTGCAGGTAGATGGAAATGGGGGGGAAATCTGTCAAGACTGCATAGGCAGAAAACGCAGAAGGAAAGAATTTAATGGAAAGAGATAATTACAAGAAGACAGGTATTTTTAATGGTTCCTGGCAGACTCCCCAACTTGTGTATTTAAATGGCTTTTTAAATTAAAAAACAGCAGGGTTTGAATCCTAATTTTTCTCCGCAGATAACACATGATGGCTCTCAAGTTTTGTGAGAACTTTAATCCCATGCTCCATCTTTTGTTACACTGCAATATTCTTCGTGTCATAGATTACTGCTTTAGGCATATTCCTCCCAATGTGGCAGAAAATGTATAGGGCACCAAAATTACAAGACACCTCCTATTTGCTTGGGTATTGTTTAATTGTTCTCTATGTCTCACCTATCCTTTCTTAAGAAATGCTCTCTCACAATAAAAATAAGTGCAAGTCTGCCAGGTTTAAATGCCCAATCAATTACAAAAGGTGGGGCGGGAGGGGGGGAGATAGGAAACACATCTTAGGAAAAAGAACTTGAACGGTTCCACTTGTTTTTTACTCTGCAAGCACAGATACTTGAAGAGGAGGAGTAAAAGGGACAATCATTTGAAAGATGTCATGCAAAAGAAAAAGTTAACCATTTTTATGAACTAAAGCTTCCCAAATATAAAGCAAATTAGCAATTTAAATCCATTTCACATTGCAGTATCTATAGATAAAGGAACTTAAAAATTCAACCATATTCTATTCTATTTCAGAAACTGCATATCACATTGTGGTTCCCCCTCCTCATGGTATATTCCTGTCCACACCAAGACAGCTTCAAGCAAAAATAGCACGGGAAAAGAGGCAGTCAACCTTATAGAGACTTTTACATCTCCATCTTAGGTACATTTACTAGGATATTTTAAAAAGCTGAGACCTAAAACAAATAAATAAGGCAAGTTACTACATTTTAAGGTTGATTTGAGCCACACTGGTTTTCCAGATGACTTACATAAAAAATAAATAATAGAATTAAGTCAAATTAAAGCTAAGATCAAGAGTACTGAAAAAACCAATATGTTTTTATTAAAATTCGAGGGAGATAGTGGACAGCAAACAACAAACTAAAGATTCCACCTCTTCCCCCAGGAACCAGCTGCATGCAGAGATCATTTAAAGGGACTCCCAAATGCAGCCGGTTCCTGGAGGAAGGGGGAGCATCTTTAGTTTGTTGCTTTTTGTCTTTAAACATTGTTTCAAGGGATTTCACTCTTGAAACAATGTTTAAAGGCACAACACAACAAACTAAAGAGTCCACCACCCCCTTCCCCCTGGAACTGACTGCATGCGGGGATCATTTAAAGGGACTCCCATCCCAAATGCAGCTGGTTTCCAGAGGAAGGGGGGGACTCTTTAGTTTGTTGTTGTCTATCTTTAAACATTGTTTCAAGGGAGTGAAATCCTTGAAACAAAGTTTAAAGACAGAAGACAACAAACTAAAAAGTCCCCCCCCCCTGGATTTTAAAGAAAGAAAAAACTAAAGAATCCACCCCCCCGACAATCCCCCCAATACTTACCTCTGGGTGTCTGTCTGGGGTGCATTTTTAAAATTAGCAGCACCAAAATTGTGGGGTATCTTCAGGAGACTTTTTTGATGATACCACCCAAATCTGGGGGGGGGGGCAATTTTATGGACCCTCAAAGGAGTAGCCCCCATCGCCTTTTAGCTCCCATTGGAAACAATGGGGGCTGGAGCACACTCTTTAGGGGTTCATAAGATTGGACTCCCTGAACCAAACTTCACCAAACATGGGTGGAATCATCAGGAGGGAGATGCTCTGCAATTATGGTGCCACTAGCTATAAAAAATGCACCCGTTACAGGCCAAAATCTGAAAAACACCTAAAAATACCCCCAAAAATCAGACAGACCCGAATTTTTCAGGATACTGGAATATATTTTGGTATATCGAATATGGTATTCGATTTATTTGGGTATACCAATAATTTTACACCCAAATAAAGCCAAATCAGAATTTTACCGCATATTTTTGGTATCACTCAATTGTAATTTGCTTAAGTTAACATTTGCTTAAGTTAGAATTTAGTAGAAGTTAGGATTTGCAGGACATCTCTTTAGTTTGTGTGAGCATTTCAATCTCTATATTAAATTTGCTAATTCTCTTTGCTATAATTCGTTCTTAAATAAATTCTTGACTTTAAACCAATGCTTGTTTATTGAAAGAATCTGTACACCCTTTGTGAGGTGTCAGATCTAATCCTGGATGTCAGTATATACATCAGGCAAGGCGGTCCCAATAATATTTACACTTAGTACAGGTGTGTATAAGCTTTTGAACCCCTAGAAGGTGAACATTGCTTTTGGCTATCTGGGTAACAATGTGGGTGACATTTGTGTCCAGAAGAGAGTGCTCACTGTTTTTACCTATCTTCCAGTCTCTTCTATGTGTCCTTTAATGTGCTGGGATCTGTTTCTCTTCTTCAACCACCCATTCCTCCTACTTTCATGAGATTGCCATGAGGGAGGCGTAGCCAATGGTCTATTGGACAGTTCTTCTTGACAGGTTTTAAACTATGTCTCATTCTCAGACAAGCCTCCATGCTCTGATCCCAGAAATAGGAGCTGTCAATTAGACAATCCAGCATGTGCTCCCATTTTTGTTGATTAGCCTCAATGATGTTGTCAATCAACCTAATCTGCCTGACTTCCTTCTCAACAAACTTCTGTTTCTCAGTCCAAACATTAACTCTAAGAATAGCTCCTTTCTAACAATTTGAATTCAAAAGTTGTATTAGATAGTGGAAGGGGAGAGCAAGAGTCAGAGCTGCACTGAAATTTAAGAGTGATACAAATATGGATGAATTTTAATAGGCAGCCTGACTCCCTGCAATCGATGACTTTCAGCACATATAACTGTAGAGGACTGGGATGTAAATCTTATGCAAAGAAGCAAGCCTTCTCAGAGGTCCACAAAAATCTGGGCTACTTTCAACTTCTGAGATTTATTTATTTATTTATAATCAATTTTCTATACCGCCCCTCCCCAGAAGGGCTCTGGGTGGTGAACATAAAAAACCAAACAATAATCGAATTAAAACCCAATTAGGAAACAGCTTGAATAGAAACAAATTTATTGCAGGCCCGTCCAGCATAAAACTTCATACAATATAATAAACCCACCCTGGAAAGAAACAAACCCGAGAGAGCTGAGGCCCCATAAATTAAAGCGGGCCCAGAATGTGCAAAGGAGGAGGCTGCACATTAAAGGCCGGCCGGCCCTCAAACGCATGCGGTGGAACACCATTCCAGTCTTGCAGGCCTCTGCGGAGACTCTCCAAGGAGTCCCATCTTGGGGCCAATATGCTGGTGGTAAAGTGTTCCCACCAGGCAGGGCCAGGCTGTAAAGCTCTGGCGGAGTAGAGAACCAGCCGCGTGATCATCGAGGGGCTGGGATCACTGAGTAGGTTGGCCTCTGCCAAACGCAGAGGCCATGAAGGGACAAATGGGGTGAGATTCCAACCATAATATATATTTTTTTAAAAAATAAAATGGCAGCATGTAAAAACAAAATAATAATGCACCAAAAATGTAATGTTATCAACCAACCCATGATGGGTGAGTAGGGGGCTCTGTCTTAATTCAGCAGTGTCCCTACACATCCTGTCAAACCTTGGGATACCTAGCAGTGCCCTCACCCATATCTGCCATGCAAAACACCTGCTTCATGCTCTTCCTAAAGGGATTAAAAGAAACTATTAAAGGAATAGTAAATGCCAGATCTGTGAAATACACAGTCTCCCACAATGGATTGGGAGAGAGGTTCAATATAACTATCCTTGAGACTACATGTTGTCTGTTGCTACAAGCAGACTTACCAGACTCCTGTTGGGAAGAAGCAGTAAACACTGCCACATGCTTGAAAAATCATAGTTTGTGCAAAGTCACATGCAAAAGTCCATTTGAATTGTGGAATAACAAATTACCAGGTTTGAAAAATTTAAAGGATTTTGCAGCAAAAGCTTACACATATGTTTGCAAAGAGAAAAGATAAAAACTAGATACAAGCGCTTGAGCCTGGGGAGGGCAAAAGCTAGCCTGCCCAGAGGCCAGTGAGCGGGGCTTGGCAGTGGAGGGTAGCCCAGTTGGGTGCTGCAGCCACCTGCCACTGAGCCCACCTCCAACCCCTGCAGGGGAGGCTTGGTGGTGTGAGCTGGGGGGTGCAGCACCATTTCATCACTTACTTTACCGTGGGGGCATCTGACATGACCAAAAGGCATGCGCCCAGGGACATGGGTAACCCCATGTCCCTATAGGCCATATGCCTCTGATATTTGTTATACAAATTTGCTGAGACTGAGCCCATGAGCTGGGAGGAAATGATGCCGTTACCCACACCTGAGAGAAACAGGTGAATGAAAGCAGTAAGGAATGAACTAGATTTCTAGAAGCAGAATCAAACTTGGACACTAACTAAACTACCACCTGGCAGGAAAGTGGTGGGGTGCAAATGGATATTCAAGATTAAGCTCAATGCTGATGGGATCATTAAAAAATACAAAGCTCATCTAGTAGCAAAAGGATTTACTAAAAAACCTGGATATGATTTCTCTAAGACATTTGCTCCAGTTGTTAGACACACAGCTATCAGAACACTGTTAAGAATTGCAGCCTCAAGAAAGATGCATGTAGAGCATCTAGATATTAAAATTGCTTTTCCCAATGGAGAGCTATCAGAGGAAATCTATATGGAATTACCACAGGGGATTCCACAACCCAAGAATGGACAATAATTTGGTCAAACTATGAGATTTGGAAAAGTCTGTATGGCTTAAAGCAGGTGAAAGCCCTTTGAGATCCATGGAAGGAAACACTAACAGCACTATGAAAGGACCAAGGATTTCCAGCAAAGGACAAGCTGAGCCGTGCTTGTTACCACAAAGGAGTGAAAGAATGAACAATATCAGTATGTGTATTGCCACCTTGGATGATCTATTGTTATATTGCCAGAACAAAGAGGATGAAGCAGAAATTGCCAGTACCTTGAACCAGTATGTCAAAGTCAGGCTCTGGGCAAAGATCAGCGGCTGGGAGAAGCTCAGCAGGAATACAAATGGAGAGAACCCAAGATAGAGATTTTCTACTCAACCAGAAACCCAAAAATTGTGGACTTTATAGAGTCTGTGAACATGATGGATGCTAAAGGAGTTAGCATACCAATAGACCCAGCACACCTGAATCTCCAAGATGGAGAGCCACTAACCAAGATGAAGTTTGAGAATCTTCATGATAAATTGTGTTTGCATGTTTGTATGCCGTGTCTGACACTTAGAAGAAGAAAGAGGGTTTGTTTCGTGGTTTTGTAGAAAAGTGTTCTATGCAACTCGAGTATAAAAGGGTTAACTGTTTGTAGCGCTATTAAAGTTGCTGAAGTCACTGTTTATGAACTGATCTATTAGCTTGGAGTGCTCATGTCGGTTTCCGAGCTCTGTCGATGGCCGATGTTCTGGCAGCGATACCTCTCCTGACGTTTAAGCCTGGGCATCTGTATGGCTGGCATCTTCAGAGGATCCTCTTCAAAGATGCCAGTCCAAGCTGCAGGCTTAAACGTCATGGAAGAATGCTGCTAGAAGTGGGCCATACACCCTCCAATAAAACCACACAGCACACCAAGTCCGATTCCTCGCCTGAAAGCCGACTTGATGACAATATGACATTGATCTAATATAGCTGTTGGTCCAAGTGAGATAGCCATTGCTTACATGTTAACGTGAACACATTCATATCTGAAGTTATAGAGAAGTTAACTCTGTTGTTTCTTTCTTTGAGCACCACCAGCAGCACCAGGACCTATGACCACCGAGGACAGCAGATAGGTACCAAGAAGTAACCAAATGTACAGTAATTTAACAGATGTGTAAACAGGAAAGACAGGATTTCTTATTTTATCACCATGTAACCCCTCCCTTTATAGTTAGTAAACTCTCTCCATATATAAAAGCAACCCCAAGTTTTCATTGCCAGTGATTGTATTAACCCAAAACTTTTTTTTTCCTCTCTGACTAATATCTCTCTCTAATGACCACCTTTGTTTACCTTGCCATTTGTTTTATAGTTGCCTTGATTGACTCAGCACTCTGCCCACTTCTAAGCACCTCTGGAACTTGCACTCCCCAAGCTTAGCTCTCATCGAGTCTAAGCACTCAAAGCCATTTTAGCTTGGACAACTCAAACTATTAAAGATTTGATTTTCTACTTTTTCCTCTGGAAAGGTGAGATTCCCCTTTGTCCTGAGAGGTTAAGATCACTCTGCATAACCTTAAGGGTCCTTTTTCCTATAAGAAGCCCTATCTCCTAGTAGCCAGTGTTCCAATATTTCTGGACACCTCTTTGTCTATTGATATTGACCCAACAGCACGTTGATTATTCTTCTACCAGAGCTAAGCAGGGGTCACTCAACTTTTTGTTCATTGGACCATTTCTTTCCAAGATCAGGTGACTATAACCTTCACCTCCCAAATTCCATTCATCTACCCCTAATGTCCCTTAATAAAAATAGTTAAACTTTTATGGGGTGCTTTGTTTCTGGAGCTGTATGGCTGTGTTCCTCTAGCAGCATTGTCTCCTGACTTATTTTGCTTGCATCTGTGGCTGTAACGGTATCTTCAGAGGTGATCAGAGAATCCAGTTGTAATGAGTATCCACTCATTCATACACTAATTGAAAAAATATTCTAACAAAAAATCAGGCAACCCATTCCTTTTCCTTCCACTAGTATACACCTTTCCTATAATACAGTTAAATGGAACTACCAGAGGCCAATATCAAAGCTACTGAAGGGAAATACTAGAGGAAGATGTCCTTCAAGCCCCAGCCAAAGATGCAAAAAAGCCACTGGGAGAAAAAAAAAAAGAACTCCAGGCAGAGAATGGCGGCGAGTCGACTTAATCCAGATCAAGGGACAAAACACGGTTTTCTGTTGACCCACTGGCTCTGGTCATCAGACAAGCCAAATAAGGAGAAACTGAAAGTAGGAGGAAGAGGAAGGAGAAGATCCTCAGTCAGTTGCAAGGCTGTTAAAGTCCCACTGATAGAGTGGGTTAAAGGAGGGCTATGAGAAAAGATAGAATTCATTCTCTCTCTCCTGGTAGTGGTACCACCCAGGCAGCAGCTCTTACACTGTCTCACATATAGCTTACTCGGCCTTTCTGGAACATACTTTCTTCAAAATCCCAAAGCTCCAGAGAGGTCCCAACATATTGATTCATTCCACAATTATTTCAATGGAAATAATGCTTTATCTTTTACCTTCTCCATAATGACAAATATCTATGCCAGTGAAATGTTTTGTTTGTTTTAAACAGAGAATGTATAAAGCATACAACATCCAACAGTTCTTTGCTTGTTAGAAAATGCACTTAACTTGTTGGAAGGGAATAAAGTTTTATTTATTGATACCACTGATTTACTTGCCCTCAATATTAATTTTTTTTTCTTGTTTAAATTTTGATTCTAGGATATCTTTTAGCAAGCAACTCACCACGAACAGCTGTCAAAAACATGCATTGTTGAAACAAGCAGCTATTGTAGTTATATGCAGCTACATTTTTCATTATATTAACATAAGCATCATCACCACTGATTGACTTATGCTCTCAGGAATGCATCATATTTATCTGAGCAAATCCACACTACCTGGTGAAATTACACATATAGTTCAAGACACCTTCTTTCTTAAACATGCAGCATTCTGAAAGATACTTCCATACTGTCCAAAAAATCAAACCCACCTCAGTTTCTGATAACATTTTTATGTATTTTGTGTTCAGAACTGAGTATATAAACTGTACCCTCAAAAACAAATGGTACTCCTGTGTCTCATAGCAATCTGAAATGCAAGGTCTTGTATGTCCCTAAAACAAAAGCAAGAAAACAGGATCCTGTGCCCTCTTCTCTTGAAAGTGGGATCATGATAACAAGATAATTAATTCAGTTCTACTCTAGTAATGGTTTCATTTAAGTTTTTACTCCATATTCAAAACCAGGAGGACTGCAGAACATAATCTGAATATAAATTTTAGTTTGTAACAGGCACATTCAGGGATATTAGACTTAAGAAATCTTTTTTCACTGAAGCCCCTCTGTTCTTTTTTTAATATGCATCCATCTAAAAAGACAATAGAAAATCTATTTCCTGTATTTTGATTGCCTGGATGAAAAAAAAGATCAACCTTGCACAGTTTAAAAGGGCAGACTGTACCAGAACAAAAGATTATATACAAAGCTGATGCTGCCTTATGTGTATTCCCTAATGCACTTTATGCACTATCATGAAAAAGCAAAGATTACATCAAGCATGTTCATGAATGACCACAGAGGCACTTGGAAGAAGACCCGGTGAATTTCTGCCAAATTACAATGTTAATCAAATTGCTGGTTGGTCCTTTTAAAAACCTCATAATTTACATTTACTAGTGCCTCTAATAGCACCAAGAAAATTTGAGGCTGGTATTGTATTGCTTGGCCATTGGGTCACAACGGCTCTCTTTTAATAGAGTTTGTCCATTTGTACAACAAGGCTTTTTGGTCCCTCAGAAATTGCAGAAACAACTACCTCTCAAAATTTCTCAGCTCAGCAATATTAAGGGTCCAGTGATGTGTATTGCTGTTGTAGCTGGACTGAAATATGTGAATGAATTTAATATCTATGGTGTTCTCTTCAGCCACCCTCATTTTATATATATATTAGTATGCTATGGTGTTCTCTTCATCCACCCGCATTTTATATATTTTATATATCTACTAGTGCTTATTATAGTGTCTTTCTACAAAAAACAGGACAGGGTTTGACAATATTCAAAGAAAGCCTTAAGTAATTTTTGAAGACCTGTTTGCAAAAAAGAGAGGAGCAAAGTGTTATCTATTTATAGCATTAATAATATTTCTCATCTGCTAAAGTAAAGGCATGGAACTGGGACATGGGGGATGGGATTTTCTTTCTGCTGGGAAAAACGGGAGAGGTGTGTGAAAAGCAGAACCTCCTCCTTCACCCTCTTAGGATTCTCTTACAGCACCATACAAATAAACACTGTTCAAAATGAGTTCCCGCCAATGTACAATTGACTATGAGTCTACTACCAATAACTTGGCAGATGAGGGGCACATCATGTAACTTGGCCTTAAAATTTAAATCAGGATATCTCCAGTAAGTCTTGCCTTAAGGATGTCACAATCTCCTAGTCTTATCCCTCGTCTGCAGTATAGGGTAGTACAACAATACTGATCCATGTTATAGGATTGTTTGAAAGGATAATGTCCTGCGCCCAAGGTGGGGTCCCTGCCGGGACCCCAGTTGCCAACCCACCTTCCCCTGCCTGGCTGTTGGAATCACCCGGCCTCACTCCCACGTTCCTCGGGGTGGTGAGACTAGCTGGAGACAGTCGTCTCAGCCTAGGATGCCCCTTGCCACCCAAAAGGTGGCTCCAGGGTCCACTGAAGCGTTAGGCCAGACAAGCAGGGAAGCCCCTCCCTGCCAGCCCCTGCGCCTGGCTGCCTCTTCACTGCTCCCTGGTGTGTCGGCCCCTCCCGGCTGGAGTCCTCCTACTCCTCCTCCATTCCTACCATCCTGTTCCCCTTGGGACTGGCTCTGCCTTCCTTTCCCACTTCCTGGCTTTTCTGAGTCCTTCCCCTGTTCTCCCCTCGACATAGTCTCCCACTCCCTTCCCTCCTTCCCGCGTCCTTCTCCCCAGCATGCCGGATTCTTCCCTTTTATCTCTTCCTTCCCGGTCACAGGTTTGTTGAAAACCCTCCCTCCACCTCCAGGCCTCCAGGCGCCGCCTGTCGTCAGCCCAAGGAGAGGGCTCCCAGCTACAGCTCTTGGCGGCAGTCGGCACCTCCCTCGGCCGCGAAGCGCGAAACCGGCCCGAGGCTCCTTTGTCGCCCGGTGCCTCGGCAGGGCTCCAGCGATGTTCACTCCGCCCCCAGCCCTGGCAGCTGGCCGAGGGCGTTTGGATCAGCCCGAGGCGAGCCTCCAGCGCACTCCGCCGGGCCGGCAGAAGAGCCCGGCGGAACCTCGAAAGTCGGGCCCGGCGGCTGGGCGGCTGGGCTCCCCTGCGTCGGCGGGCTCCCGAGACGCCGAGTGCGTCTACCGCCTCAGCCATGCGATCTGGGCACAAGGGCGGGGAGAAGGTCACGCGACACCTCCCGCTCCCGGACACACACACACCCCTGAGAGTTCGGATGGCGTCAGGAGTAGTGTCCCACATGCGGGAGAGGAAGTCGGCCTTGGCGTGCTGCCCTCCCAGTCGATGGACCACAGTGAACCTAAACGGGAGAAGAGAAATGTACCACCGTAAAACGCGGGGATTATGGTCTTTCATATGGCGCATCCATTGTAACGGCGCATGGTCTGTGACGACCGTGAATGTTCGCCCTTCAAATAGAAGGCATAGCGTGCATCGATAGCCCACTTGATAGCCAACACCTCTAGTTTGATGGTGGCATAGCGCAGCTCGGCGGGCTGCAATTTACGGCTGATAAAGAGGATGGGGTGATCGCTGTCTTCCCACTCCTGGGACAGCACCGCCCCTAGGCCAGTCCCTGAGGCGTCGGTCTGCACTATAAAAGGGCACGTTCAAGCAGTGGTCAGGGTTCTGCAAGGCCGACCTGCGGTGTGGGAGGCCGACCTTTAGCGAGATCCCTGAAAGGCGCTGCTCCTCTGTGCCACTCCCCAGCGCAATTTATTAGAGGCGGCCTTCCGCAATAGGTCTGTCAAGGGAGCCGCCTGGGCAGCAAAGGCGTCAATGAATTTGCTGTAATACCCCACCAGACCCAGGAAGCGACGTAAGCCTTTCTTTGTGGTGGGAGTGGCAAAGTCATCCAGGGAAGCAACCTTCTCGGGTTGGGGTTTTAGCACCCCCCCCCCGCCTACCACATAGCCCAAATAACGCAGTTCCTGGAACCCCAAGCGGCTTTTCCCAGGGTTTACGGTAAGGCCAGCAGCCTGCAAAGCCTCCAACACCTGGTGCAGGTGAGTTAAATGCTGCTCCCATGAGGGACTATAGATGAGAATGTCATCAATGTAAGTGGTGACAAAACCCTGGCACTGGCTTAACACTGTATCGACCATGCGCTGGAAAGTGGCCGCCGCCCCATGTAGGCCAAAAGGCATCACCCGGAACTGGAAAAGACCTTGAGGTGTCGCAAACCCGGTTTTCTCACGATCTGCCTCTTTCATTGGGATCTGCCAGTAACCTTTGGTCAAATCCAGGGCGGACAGGTACCGGGCCGTCCCGAGCTGCTGGACTAAATGGTCAGCTCGGGGCATGGGATAGGCATCGAAACGCGTGACGGCATTCACCTCCCGGTAGTCGATACAGAAGCGTATCGAGCCGTCGGGTTTCGGCACCAAGACTATGGGGCTCCGCCAGGGACTCCGAGATGGTTCTATGACCCCTAATTGGAGCATTTTGTCTACCTCCTGCCGAACTACCTCCCACCGCTGCTGGGGGATGGGCCTCCAGGAACTACGGGCCACCTGCCGCGGATCCGTGAGTATCTCATGCTGGATGGCATGAGTCCGGCCCGGTAGCGTTGAGAAAAGATCTGGGAAGTGCTGGAGGAGCGCGTGAAGGGCCCGTATCTGCTCTGGGGTCAGTAGGCTGTCCAGCGGGGGAACCTCACTGGTCTCCTTACCGCTTTGCCACGGCACCTTCCCAGTGGGCATCTCCTGGGACAACTCAGGAGCCCCTCCTGGGAAGGCCGGTCGTGCCATTCTTTTAGGTTGTTTACATGCAACAGTTTGCGGCTTCGACGGGACGGGCCACACTGAACCTCATACGTGAGGGGGCCTAGCACCCGGGTTATTTGCAAGGGACCTTGCCAAGGGGCCATTGTAGTAGCATGGACCAGATGCCGCTGCACTAGCACCCAGTCCCCCGCCGCCAATTCCCTAGGCCGACACGACCGATCATATCTACTCTTTTGCTTCCGCTGGGCCCGTTGGAGATTTTGGGCTGCTCTCTCTCCTCTTGCCTTGAAGCACCCGCTGTTTCCTCGTTGGTCCCCGCGACTAGGGCCTGGACCTCTCTTGCCGGGCTTTGGGGTATCTCCACCCAGGCATCCTCCATGACCTGCAGGATCCCCCGGGGATTACGCCCGTAGAGGAGTTCAAAAGGCGAAAACCCCAGCGAGGCTTGGGGGGTTTCCTGCACGGCGAACAAGATCGGGTCCACGTAAAGGTCCCAAGAGGCAGGCTGGTCCTGAGCCAATTTATGCAGATGCGTTTTAAGAGTCTGGTTAAAACGCTCCACCAGCCCATCCGTCTGGGGATGCCCGACGGCTGTGAATATCTGGCGAATCCCCAAATTGGTACACAACTGTCTTGTTGAACACGCAAGGTAAAAGGGGTACCCGGTCGGGAAAGGAGCTCCTTGGGTAGGCCTAAGTGAGAAAAGAACTTTACCAAGGCTCGCCCTACCCCTTCGGCTTTCATGTTCCGGAGTGGGATGGCCTCCGGGTACCGAGGAGTGGCGTGAAAGGCTTCGACCAGGACCGAAGCACGTGGCGGGCCCCTCGGGCTGTTCGGAATAGGTAACGGCCGATGAAGTCCATGGCGACTGGCCGGCTTCAAAGGGGACCCCGATCACTGGCAGGAGGCCAACGGTGCCCGTGGTGGCCCCTGCTTGTTTTGCGCTGGCGGAGATGTCCACAGGACGACCGGTGATATCGCAGCCCTAGCGTCTTTGCACAAAGACGGCCAAAAAAATGAGCCAAGACCCTTTTTATAGTGTTATTGGCACCCTGGTGTCCTGACCAGACATAGCCGTGAGCCCGGGCCAGGACTTGCTCTCGATATGCTTGGGGAACCAACAGCTGCTTCACCACCCCTCTCCTCCCGGACACCACCCGGAACCACACCGTCCCCTCCTGTTCGATGTGCGGCAGACGAAAGGCCCTCCGGGCATCCACCACCTGACCTTCCCTCACTGCCACCAACTGACGGGTGGCCGCCAGGGAGGGATCGGCTTCCTGCGCCTCCCCGAAAACCCGATCTCTCACCCAGGTGTCTCTTTCAACCGGGACCTCCCGGGGAGGTGGCATTCTCGCTGCCGCCTTCGAAGTCGGCTTCGGCCCTCCTGGCTCACGCAGGGCCGGGGACAGGCCAGCTTGGAATCCGTCTCCGCCTTCCCGTTTTCTGGGACAACCGAAGCCAGCAAGCCCCCGAAGTCAGGAGCATCCCGCCCCAATAGCAGAGGGTAGGGCAGTGTCGGGACACAGGCAAGCTCGAGGGGCCACTTGGTCCCTCCACCTCAAGGGCAGCCGTATCACCGGATATGTTTCTGAGTGCCCGTGAAAGCAAGCCACCCTCACCCTCTGGATAGTGAACGACCCCGCTGGCCTCAATTGATCTTTGATCATGGAAACTGAGCTGCCACTGTCGAGGAGGGCTAGCAAGGTATTCCCTTGTAGGGTCACCTCTAGGAGGTAGGGCTCTAGGTGGCCTCCTGACTGGAGGGCTTGGAAACTCCTTCCCATTGGTGGCAGGTCACACCTCCCATCACACGGGACAGTCCCATTGGAAGTGTCCCCAGTTACCACAACAAAAGCAGGGACCCCTTGCTGCGGGGCTAGGTGCCGGGGGAGGCGCCCATGGCCCTCCCACATTGGGAGGGTGAGATGACCCCGGTCCGCTCCCACCGGAGGGTGAAAAGGGCGACCGTGGGCCTGCAAAGGGCGGCCGTGGGCCCCGCCCCACCAGGCGAGCCCGTCCTGGATCCCCCAGACCCGGATTACCACCCCATCGGGTCCGTGGCTCAGACTTGGGCCCCTCCCTGTCTCCGGGGTCGCGCCCTTCGGCTGCTAGGAAACCCTCTACCAAGGCGATGGCATCCGCCACTGTCTTGGGCTGCCCACACATCACCCAAGCCCTGGCCTTTGGGACCAGAATTTGAACAAACTGCTCAAGGACTAGCAGCTCCACCACCCGTGCTGAATCGGCGTGAGTGGGTTTACTTGCAGCCACCCTTCGCCAAGGCGCTTAAGTCCCGCGAACTGATTGGCTACTGGCCGGGCTGGTCCCCTTTCGAAGCTTTGGGCTCTCGGAAGCGTTGGCGGTACGTCTCCGGCGAGATGTTATAGCGCTCCAAGATAGCTTCCTTCACTTTAACATAGTCCATGGCGTCTGCCCGAGGCAGCACCCGGACAGCCGCCTGGGCCGGTCCCGTCAAATACGGGGCGAGGATAAGAGCCCACTGGGCTCTATCCCAGCCAGCGGCTTCCGCCGTCCGCTCAAATGATTCTTACCTAAGTTAGCTATCAATATCAATATCGTCTTGACTGTAAGCGCTTCGCTGAAGTCACTGGGAACCCGGCAGCTTCCCTAAGCCCGGGCCTAAGCCAGCCAGCGGCGGGGAGTGCCCAGCTTTTGGGTCAGGTTGCGTAACACGGCCGTTTGGGCATCCTGCCGCTGTACCAACTCCTTTACTAAAGTAACCTGTGTCTCCTGCTGCAATTGGGCCATGTCTCGGGTCAACTTCGCCTGGTGCTCCGTCAACCACTGCCCAAATTGGGCGAAATCCATCCCCTCCATCGCGGTGGAGCCCCTGTCTGGTGTACGGCCACCTCCCGCCTCCTCTGGGACTCCGCACGACTCTGGCTCGGTGACCCCGAGGGTGTAATCCTCCCCATTTCGGCCAAATCCCGTTGGCCTGGTGTTTGACCCAGCCGGGCAGAGGCGCGTGATGAAGTGGGGGCTGAGGGGCACAACCCACTCAGCCTGGCTGAGGTGCCGCGTGATTCTCTCCACCACTTTGTCCTGCGCCCGAGGGAGAGAGTTGCCAGACCCCAGTTGCCAACCCACCTTCCCCTGCCCGGCTGTTGGAATCGCCGGCCTTTCCACTCCCGTTCTCGGGCAGTGGACTAGCTGAGACAACCCGTCTCAGCCCACAGGATGCCCCTGCCACCCAAGGTGGCCTCCAGGGTCTACAGAGCGTTAAGGCCAGACAAGCAGGGAAGCCTCCCTGCACCAGCCCCTCTTCCTGGCCTGCCTCTCCCTTGCTCCTGGTGTAAGCCTCCTCCCGGCACCGTCCAGCCACTCCTCCACTCCCACTCCTGTTCCCCCCCTTAGGAGGGGACGCTTCTCCTTCACTTTCCCCCTCCTGGCTTTTCCTGAGTCCCTTCTTCCCCTGTTCTCCCCCCTGACACACAGTCTCCCTACTCCTCTTCCTCCTTCGCTTCCGTCCCTTTCTCCCCAGCGGCACGGATTCTTCCTTTTTATCTCTTTCCTCCCCGGTCACAGGGTTGAAAACTCCCTCCCCACTCCACCTCCAGGCCTCCAGGCACCGGGCCTGTCGTCCAGCCCAAGAGGGGCTCCAGCTGTCTTCAGCAAGCGGTTGGCTGGCCTCCACCTCAACCCGCTCAGCAGCTGTGCGGCGGGCTCCGCTGCGTCGCCAGTGCCAAGGTGCCGGGGCTCCGGGCAGGGATGCTCGCCCCGCCCTGGCAGCCAGCCCGGTGACGCTGGATTGCTCAGCTGGCTGAGCCTCACAAGGCCTCACGGTGCCGACGGCCAGCAGAGCTGGGAGTGAACTGAGCCGTAAGGCCCAGCGCTGCAGCGGGGCTCCCCTCGTCCGGCGGGCTCCCGGGCCGCCGGGGAGTCGTCCACCGCCCGTGGATCTGGGCACAAGGCCGGGGAGGGGGTCACGGCTACCCCCGCTCCCGGACAGATAATATATAGAATTACTGTTGTAATCAAATGAACCCAGAGATACCTTTCTCATCCACCTTGCTTGACAGAGAATGTATAGAAGTTCCTTGTTGTTTGTGGGTTTGCTAATAAACAGCCTCTATGGGAAAAGGGGGAAACAGTTATCATAGACAGGATTCACAATGAAGAAGTTATGTAGAAATAATAGCTTTAGGCTTTGCAGAATGTGTTCTTGGGGACTTTTTGATGGGGAAACAGATGCTTGTGGTCAGCAATGGTAGCTACTCCACATGACTGAACTCACTATAAGCTCAGAGGTCAATGGTTTAGGGAAAATCCCTCATTTAAGTGGTAAAAATTACATTCTTTTTCTCTTATAATGAATTGTTGGGAGTGGCAGGAAACATGTGATGATGTGGAGATGGCCGCCCTAGGAACAACCCATGGGCAGAATTACGAGGGCCCAGCATAGATGGGAGGGGGCCCAGCATAAATGGGAGGGGGCCCAGCATAAATAACGGTGAATTTTGCTGTCTGAAGGAAACTGACCTGTTGCCATTCTACTCATATGAATGAGATGAGATCCTTTTATACACAGCTATGAATAAAAGCTTTGAAACTTTTCACGACTTGGTGCTTGACTGGCAAATAGCACTGGGTTTTTCTGACAATCCCAAGAATCTGGGCTAACGCTGTGAACACAAATGTCCACGGCTAGCTGGAAATGCTCCCAGACTCCTAGAAAATAATTGTTGGATGCTTCTATATTCTAGAAAAACTTTTCTTAAAAATGTGGCTGTGATCTGGTAGTTTTTTTTATCCTAACATATATGGCAGGCATCTTCAGAGGAATATCACCATAAGATATATATTTTTTGTACTCAAGTCACAGCTGACTTGCAGTGCTCTCGTAGGGTATTCAAAACAAGAGCCTTTCAGAGGTGGTTTGCCATTGCCTGCGTCCACTTCACACCTTTGGTATTCCTTGGAGGTCCTCCATCCAAATACTTTCCAGGATTGAGGCTGAAAGTGTATATCTGGCCCAAGGTCATTCAGCAAGTTTCAGTGGCAGTGGGGATTCAGACCTGGGGTTTCCCAATCTTAGGCCCTTTCTGCATGGGCCAAATCACGAGCAGCCCTGGGGGCGGCAAAAGCATGCCGTCCTCAGGGGAGCCGGTCGCACAAGAAGGCCTTGAAGCCGCCATTTCTTCAACCTCCAGCTTCCCCAGTGGCACCCTCCCTCCTCCCTGTGAAACACCGTCCCACCTATCGTGTCTGTGGCCATCCCAGCGTCACGAGGGCCTGGGGACTGTTTTCGCCCTGCCCTGGCACGGCCGTAGAAGCAGTCGGCGCCAGGAGCAGAGGCATATCCTCAGGCCTCGGCGACTATGTTGAACGAGCGACCTGAACATGACATGCAAATCGACGGCGAGCAGTAACCTCGGTGGCGCCGTGGCTTCCCTTTGCTCTTTCTGGGACGGTTAGGTCGCGAAGCGGTCCCAGGAGTTGATTAGCCGTCATGGGTCATCACGCCGATACCGCAACTAATGCTGATCAAACCACGTCTTGAAGCTTGACCTTAGTCTGATTTACCGCTTCACCACACTGGCTTTCACTCAACATTTGTGTTATTTTTTCATGATTCCACCCCAAAATTATATATGTCCTAAAGATTTCGACAGTTGAGAATTAAGTAGTACACTTTTAGATGGATTGGGACAATGTTTTATCTGAAACGAAACCAAGCATTTTGAGATAAAATTTCAGGCCCACATTAAAATGTTGCATTTAAATGGCTTTGTTCTTCATCTGCAAAAAGATATTAAAAGCCAAAACAAATTTTCCTCTATCATATATGTTTAGGATAATTTGATGAGTTTCTATTCATGCTGCATGACAGTGTAATAAACCCCAAATAATTTTATTTAAATATTTTATAAAGAGCCTGAAAAAAAGAAACTCCATTTTAGCTTAAGGCAGCTGAATGACAGCATTTTCATGACCAAAACTGACTTGGGAGAGAAAGACAGTGTCTCAGTTCTTGTTAAATTAAATGACATTTTAATGAAAAAAGTCTCTATCATATAATATTTGGTCTTAGCATGAAATTAATGTCAGGTAAGGCTATACTTTACAAAACAGCAAATTTGGGTTTGTTATTGAAGTTCATTTGATTATGTTTTCTCAAAGGCAATAGAATTTTGATTTAAGTATGATCCCACAAGATAACATATAGTGCATTTTTATACCTTTAAAATATGGAGGATCAGAAAGGCAAGATTCGCTTTTCACCACTTAATGTCAAGCACATAGTAATAAGCATGTCATCTGAGATTTTTTTTTCTGCTAATAGTATTTTAATTTTTTGTGTTGTTTGGACCTATTAATTTTCCAACTTTTCAATTTAACATCAGACAAACCAATTCCTTCTTAACTTCACTTGCCAGATGTCATAATTAGTATTTCAAGGGGTTATATTTACCCTATATCATCACTGTTCCCCAACTATCCCAACTTCTTTCTTGTACAAAAATTGCTCCCTAGGATTTTAGCTCTCTATCAATCCTATATATACATAAGAAAGCAAGCCGTGTGTATTTGTTAGTGATGGCATAACTCAGTAACTGCTGGGCCAATGAAAATTCCAATACTGTAGTCACGGGCCAATAAGTGAGAGTGTTTTTTAGATGTTAACATACCTTGAGAGATTTCACACCTGGCCCAGGTAAAGATGCCTTTTTTTTCCTGGCGCCTCCATGCAGTGAAGGACGTGTGCAGCTGCCTGCGTGTAACTGAGTCACCCAGCTTAGAATGTTCATGCAGCTTAGAATGTTCTTTCACTCAGATGGCCAGATATGAGCAGTGAAAACAATTTACATAGGCAGTAACTCGAGGTGGAGGTGTGAAACACACACACTGACACATACCACTTCAGGGGAGAGGGAAGGAGAGGGAGAGGGAGGGGTGGCATGCAATGCAAGGGAGGGAGGGAGGGGAAAGGGATGGAGGAGGAGGCATGCAAGGGGAGGGAGGGAGAGAGGGGAGACAGTGAGGGGTGGCATGCAAGGGAGTGAGGGAGGGCAGGGGGCTGCAGCATGCTTGAGATATGACCCACTCACCCTAGTGGAGGGAAAGGGAAGCGAAGGAGGGGGAGGGGTGGCATGCAAGGGTTATATATATATAAAGCTTAGAATGTTCACTCAGATGGCCAGATATGAGCAGTGAAAATAGTACATATAGGCAATAACTCGAGAGTGGAAGTGAAACACATACACACATACACATGAAAGGGAGAGAGGAAGGGAGAGAGGAGGGAGGGGGAGGGGTGGCATGCAAGGGAAGAGAAGTGAGGGAGGGAGAGGGGAGGTGAGAGAGGAGGCATGCAAGGGAGGGGAGGGAGGTGGGGGGGCCCCTAACATCTGGATATGACCCACCCACCCTAATGGAGGGAGAGGGAAGGAGGTCAGCATCTGTTCCTTTTCTTCCCATTTCACCACAATAACCCACAGCAACAGTGTGTTTTGTTACTGATGCCCTGTTGCTCTGGAAAGCGGCTGGACGGATTGCCCCAAATTTTCACATGGCGTTCCTCTCCTGTTCGGGCTGAGGTAATCGGACCTCAGGGAACTATTGAAAGTCCAGTCCATACCTGAGCCACGTAAAACGTCTTTTTCCTGGTGCATCAGGCCATGAAGCTGGCTGTGTTTAACTGTCACCCTTAGAATGGTCATGCAGCATGTCTGTGGCCCTGGGAGGGTTGGTATGCATACACCCCTTACAATGATTTTGGTACACAGATTGCCAGAGATGAGCAGGTGAAAACAGTAAATAAGGTAATACTGTTAGGTAATATGAGTGGAAGTAGAAACAAGCATAAAGCATTCTTTGCCTAAGGTAGTGAGACATCAGGTGGGGTTCCCCCTTACACACAGGTAACTTTCACTCTCTGTGCCCTCACCCAACCGCTACCATGGCGCACAACACACATACTCTCATCCCAGCTCATCCAGCTCATCCCTTCACACACCCTCACTTCTGCCCTCCCTCACATCCAACCACCTCACTTTACCCACTTCCCTCACCCATAGTTCGCCACAAGCTCTCTCTTTTACTAAAGCAAGCTGGAGTTTGCCTTTTTCTTCTAAGAAAATCCCACGGGGTGGGGGGCTTAACCAACACTACTGGCTCCACTTCTTTTTTGCACATGGCCCTTAAGAACCCAGGGGAGCTGGCCTCAATCTGGGCTACCACCACCCTGCCTCTGCTGCTTGCCTGACTGGGATAGCCTCCTTGCCCCAGTTCTGCCTTACCTTACTTAAGCCAAGACTGTGTGTAGTCAACCAGCCTCATGGACAAGGGATTCGTAGCACTCTTTGGACAGTTCTGTTGTGTGGAAGGAATGGAAAGGGTTACCTTATACTAAAAAAGACACCACCATATAACAATGTGAATTGAAAAGGGAAAGAGGGATTCCATTTGACCACCCCAAAAGGCTATGCTGCGGATCATTGGACCTGCATGGACATCTGTGTGGGTTGTGGACTGTGATGAGAAGGACAATTGCCACAGCAACGCGTGGCCGGGCCCCGCTAGTATCTAATATAATTTAATTGTGATAGATGCACTCTAGATATAAATATAGGGTTGGAGCCCAAGGTCCCTTATGCTGCTCCATCTGCAGAGAAAAGGATAACAATTTTTACCATTTTTTCCTCTGGCTGCAGATTTTCTCTCTGTTTTGGTCCACTATTTTCATTATGTGAATTGCTATGGATTCATTCCATACCCTAATTCCATCACATTACAAATATTACCTAGTCTAGTGCTAGTAATCTGTTCTGGTCACAGGGCAAAATTTATGATTGACTAAGATACTACCCTTTTGTACATAGAGCCTTACTGCATTATTTGTTGTGAGACAAATCTTTGAGTTTTTTCACTCAGGCATGAGGTTGCAGAATGGTTTTGTCATTACTGAACTTCCTCTCACATGCTACTGAACTTCCTCCCTCAGTAATCTGGTCTAAAAACTGCCACTTCCATAATAGCCCTGTTGGACTCTGCTCATGGTCCAATACTTCAGAAATCATAGCATCACTCTAAATGTTGATCCAGAAAACATGTCATCAGCTCAGGAACTGATAATTATAATGAATCACTAAATATTAATGGCAGCAATCTTATATTCTCAGAGCAAACTCAATGCATGAATTTTCCAACTGAATTTCTTCTTAAATCTTAATTCTCTGCCATGCATTCCAATGATGTTAACACCCTGCTACAATAAACTATACCCCTTTTAAAAATTGACATGGGGTTTGCTTTAATAGAGAATTTAATTTAAAATTTAATTTAATTTAATTTAAAACAAGCAATGCCATCTGTAAAGGCCTAGGAAAAATGTGCAATGTTACATTATCACACAGTGACATTTTAAAGCATATATTATTATGGTAGATTTCACAGCTGCCAGATCTTTAGCTAGTTGTTGGCCTTTCATTACAATTCGACCCTCACCCAAAGACCTAGGAAGTTGCAATGTGTCAGCATAGTATTCATGCGGATCCCAACAGGGCTGCCTTCTGAATTTGACAGATGTTAATTTTGTCAATTCAAAGATGTTTCAAGTGCTGCCCTAGTGTTTTCGGGATGGCACCCAACGTGCTGACTACCACTGGGATGACCTCAGCTGGTTTGTGCCATAGATGCTGAAAGCTCAATTTTCAAATCATGGTATTTAATGACCTTCTCGTTTTCTTTTTCAATGATCCTGCTGTCACCAGGTACTGCTATGTCGATGATGGTCACTTTCTTGTCCTTGATCACAGTGATGTCTGGTGTATTGTGTTTCAACACTTTGTCCATTTGGATTCAAAAGTCCCACAGGATCTTGACCTTCTCATCTTCCATTACTTTCTCTGGACAATGTTCCCACCAGTTCCTAGCTGTTCTTATGTTGTAATTCTTGCATAACTTGTAATTCTTGCATAAATTATTATTATGGTAGATTTCACAGATGCTAGATCTTTAGCTGGTTGTTGGCCTTTCATTACAATTCGAGCCTCACCTAGAGGCCTAGGAAGTTGTAATGCATTGGTGTAGTATTCCTCTGGACAATGTTTCCACCAGATCTTAGCTGATCTTTTGTTATAATTCTTGCATAAATTCCAGTGGATCATCTTGGCCCCTGAGTTGTGCCTCTGTTTGTACTCAGTCTGGGCAATCTTTTTGCAGCAGCTGAGGACATGATCTACAGTTTTGTCAGCTTCTTTGCACAATCTGCATTTTGAATCATCTGAGGATTTTTCAATTCTGACCTTGATCAAATTTGTTCTAATGACTTGTTTTTGAGCAGCTAAAATCAGGAATTCAGTTTCCTTTTTCAGACTTCCAGTTGTGAACCACAGCCAGGTCTTTTCATTGTCCATCTTGTCCTTGATCTTCTCCAGAAATTGGCCCTGCAGAGTTTTGTTATGCTGGCTTTTGGCCCTCATTTTAATCACATTTTTTCTGTATTCTTGTTTAGTTTTCTGGGTCTTCAGCAAATGTCTCTTCTTCACCTCAATCACTGCCAGTTCTTGACTTTTATTCACATAATCAGCCAGCGGATGTTTCTTCTCTTCCACTGTTTGCTGTACTTGCAGTAAGCCTCTGCCACCAGATCTCCAGGGAAGGTATAATTTATCAGTGCTTCTTACGGATTTGGTTAATAAATACTCCAAAAGTCCAAGAAGCAAACTTTATGCTGCCTTCATTGATTTGAAGGCAGCTTTTGACACAGTCTCTAGAGAATGTCTTTGGAATAAATTGGCTATACAAGGAATAGACAATAAACTTCTTTTTCTAATCAGGCAACTTTATACCGACACAAACTGCAGAGTTAAGTGCTCACGTGAAGGTCTCATGACTGATTCTATTTCTACCTTTAAAGGTGTGAGCAAGGCTGTGTGTTAGCACCAACCCTTTTCAATTTATTTTTTTTTTGAGTGACCTTCCGTCCAGCCTGTATTGGAAATTAACAACCATGCCCCTAAATTAGGCTCAAGGCATAATTCCAATACTCTGTATATGCTGGCTGATGATACCATCCCTTCTATCTAGCATCAAAAGTTGGACTTAGTGATGCGACCTGCTGAATAGATGTGGAGCAGTACTGTACTGAATAACTGGATCTAGTCTTCAATTATCAAAAGCATCCAAGATTTTTGATCTTTGCCAAACAATTACAAAAAAACATAACTGGGCAATTAATAAAGTGCCAGTGGAGCAGGTTAACCAATATAAATATCTTGGAATTACATTTTCTTACAACCTCTCCTGGTTACCCCACAAAAAAGCTGCTCTTGCACTCTCTGGGTGCATTCTTTGCTGACTACAGTCTTCACTTGCCTGTGCTTGATATTAACCAGCTGTAAAATGCCCAGGTATTTATAAGCTGCCTGTTGGTTGCACTTGATGAGGTGGCCATCAGGTATTTCTATGCCATCGCTTCCCTTCCCTCTGAGCAGGCACCCCACTTGGAGAAGAAGGGAAGTGGGTTGAGGGGTGCTTTCACCACTTTGCTTCCCTTTGAGTGGGCAGCCCTCTGGGAGAAGAAGGGCCAGCCCACTCAGAGAAGAAGGGAAGTGGGTAGAGGGATGCCTTCGCCACTTCCCTTTCCTCTGAGCAAGCAGCCCCTTCGGAGAAGAAGGGAAGTGGGTGGAGTTATGACTGAGAAACAAAAAGAGGCAAATGCAGCAAGGTTACCACCCTTACCCACTATCTATAGCAATACAACAGTATATCATATATTTCATAAGATTTTTTCTTTTTAAAATGGAATTCTTTGTTGTACAGTCCTCTCACTCCAGTACGCATCTCCTATTTTTGTATGCAATAAAAAAATACCTATCCTGTCCCCCTCCTAGCTACTGGGGAGTTTCCTACAGCAAAGCTACCATCCTTTCCACTATGTTGCGGTAAGTAAAATAAAAAAGGGGCTGGATCAGCATTAGTTAAAGTGTAGTAGAATGTATAGAAAACGCAAGGGAATAGTCATGAGGAAAGCTCCATGATCTATTTGCTAACTCATCTAATACAGCCATATTGTAGGAGATAGTAAAACTGAAATCAATTAAATGCTGAATACAGCAGTAGGAAATCAAATTTCCCTCTCCCTAGTTTCCTCCCTGTCTTTGTTATAAATAAGCATAGTATGGTCTCCCAAAGTTCTATCCCCCGGCCACAGTAGAATTTGTTTTTAACCTTTGTAAATTAAAACAAGTTTGGAGTGTACTTTGATTCAGCCATTTACTTTTGATTTTGTTTACTCAAGCAATTCCCACTCTGTAGCATCAAAGTGTGGTGTGCATAGTTAAGCACTGTTAATCTACATGCCAAATATAATAAAGCTTATGAAAGAATCCCAAATGGATGAGCTTGATAAGACATGGGATAAAACATTTGGCTGGACAACAGATATACAGGATATCCAACCTCTTTAATCACTTGCAGACAAAATGTAGCTAAGAGGAGAGCTTCAAAGTCTCCAGTGACTAGTGACCATTCTTAAGAAAGATATGAGTGCTGGTGGTTTCCTGTATGCATGAGTTATATTTCCACTTGTCTGCTATACCAAGATTTAAGAAAACCGAAAGATGTCTCTCTCTCTCTCTCTCGTATAATTGGATTATAATGATCAACTTATTTAGGGTAATAAATGCATGAAAATAAACAAATTTCCTAAATTAATCAAGCACCAATTTGTGACCCAGTTCAAAACTAATGATCAACATGTGCTATGTACAGGATCCTACTTTCACATGAATCACTGTTAAACCTGAACATCAGTGAGTGTGTGTATGTGTGTGTCCTATTTTCGTTTGTGGTTTACTGTAGGAGTTTCAATAGCTATTTGGATAACTGGGGTAGGAGAGCATAAGGAATCTTCTAAAGTAATGCAGTCTTCGCACATTATCTGGGAGAAAAAAATATGTCCACTTTTATTCAGTGCTTCTGAACTTTTCAGCATGTGCAGCAGCTTCTTTTAACAGAGTTGTTATATTCCATTTTGGTTTTTTTTGAATATCTTTTTCATTCAAACCCCCCCCCCCCCAGGTTTTCTTTTAACAACCACAAGAAATGTCATTAATTGAACCACAGATGTGCAAGACATCTCCCTGTGATGTGGAATGATCTACAGGGTGGCATAGAAAGGGGGGGGGGGAAGCCTTTGTTTTTGATGTCCAAATTAGATTACAAATTCATGAAGTCCCTTTTAATGCATTCAGATTAAAAGGAAAGACAGAGGAATCTACAGAAGAGCTAATTTATGCAGATCTTTCTTTAAAGTTTAAGATTTAAAATATTTTTAGATAAAAAGTGTAATAAAATTTAGCATATTCATCTTCAAAGATTTTAATAAGAGAATGTGCACTGAACTTCTGCTTTAATTTTCAGGTAAACAGTGTAACATTACTTTAAAGACTAATATGTATGCAGAAAGTTAAAATTAAGGCAATTAAAGTAATTCTCTTTAACAGTTTGGTGGCAAGAGAATATCATATAAGACACTGGGGCATAGATCAGCTAAGGACAAATGAATATGTACTGTCAAAGGCTTTTACGGCTGGATTCAACTGGTTGTTGTGGGTTTTCTGGCAGTGTGGCTGTGGTCTGGTAGATCTTGTACCTAATGTTTCACCTGCATCTGAGGCTGGCATCTTCAGAGGTGTATTACAGAGGCCGTTTCCGCACGACCCATTAATGGCGCCCTGGGGATGGGATAAACGCCGTCCCCAGGGAGCCATTCGCACAGGCGGCGCTGCTGCAACGCTTTTGGAAACAGTTCTTTGACAATTACTTTTAGTTTGTTTACTTAAAAATTTATGTCCTGCCTTTTGCTTAAAAAGAATCCAAGGTAGCTTATAACAGTAGTTAGAAGGCATTATACATAAAACTAGTCACAGTAGAATAATAACAAATGCATCATTAGCAAAACCAAAATCAATTTTACAACTACACAATAATATAGCATCAAAGCACTATATTGGTTAAACAGTAGTGTGTAAAGCAAAGAATAATACATGGATTTGAATATAATCTGATTAGACAGTTAGCTAATATCACACACCTACCAGTACAAATCCCAAAGATGTGATTACTACCTGGGCCTCAGTGGAGTTCCAGAATACCAAGCCAGCAACTTGGAAAACTTTGGCCATAGGTAATAATGCACAGCCTCACACAACTTAGGGGTAAGTCTATATGGAGAAAGACTGTAGCATATTTGCTCCAGAAGGGGTGTATAGTATTCCAGGGCTACATATATCTTGGTAAGAGGAAATGCCAGATCCTGAACTGGTTATTTCAACCTAAATGAAAAGAAATAGCCGTCTTCAAGTAAATCTCCATTACTGTGTTATAGCACTACGTCTACTAAGATCATTATTGCTGGGATGAAATTCTACATCTGCCTGTCTATTACAACTAAGATGGTGGTGTTTATGCATTATTACTCTTCTCCCACAGCCTACTATGGCAGAGGGTACTCCAACTACACATGGTGGTAGCAAGGTGAAAAAAATGCAACAAATGAGCAGTGGTATCCCTTGATGTGACAGAGGTTGGGAGCTCCCATTTGAATCATCATTGACAAAAGAGGGATAAAAAGAAAGATAGAAGAAAAAAGTAGGCTGATGCTTATATATATACTCCTAAACGGAGCAAGAAAGGTATGTGGATCTACCTCCCTCATCCAACAGGAAAGCCAGATGGTTAGTGGCATAATGACACAAGACTATTTCCACTGGAAGTGCCATAATCAAAAGCGTGGAAGCTCATTCCGCTTTTATGCAGAATAATGCACTTTGAAACGCTACTTTCAATGTTCTTTGAAGCTATGCGGAATATGCAAAATCCACTTGCAAACAGTTGTGAAAGTGGTTTCAAAATGTATTCATGTTGTGTCTTGGGAAGGGGCCCTAGATACATGCTAACCTCAGCTTCTCAAAAAAACAGAGATGGTGGTGTGCTATTCACCAGTCATTTTTCTCCTTACACCAGCCGTTATTTAGAAGTGTTAGTTAGTTAGTTAGTTAGTTAGTTAGTTAGTTAGTTAGTTAGTTAGTTAGTTAGTTAGTTCACAGGCATTTCAGTGCTAGTGAGCAAAGGGCCAACCTTAGTTGTGCTATCTAGTTTCAGACTAGCTGTAAAATATTCAGTTTTCACACCAGAATATCTGTGTGTTTGGCAGTGGTGCTTTACAAAGTGAATACAGTTGCAAACACTGATTGTATTTAATAAGCCAGAAAGCAACCATTTCATCTACCAGTAGTATGAGCCTGTCTTTTCCTTTCCTAGTCCATTTTGTGAGGTAGCAGGGCAAATGGTCAAAGGCTAATTAAGTGGTGCAAAAAACAGACTGATAAAATGTTTATTCTGGAGAATGTACCACTGGTGGTTTCTCTTGGGACATTTGCTGGGGATTGGAGCCAGAGCTCACTGGCAGAGAAGCTATAACATTGCTTGGGAAAATGACATTCTATATATGTATAGAGAGAGCACTGTTCAATCAAATTATATTCTACTCTACCAGTTATACCCAAAATGGTAGGGCCTGTCCCTTATGGATGGCGAAAGTGCTGGGGCCAGACTTTGTGTTGCAACAGGGGGTAACCAAGGTCTTTACGCTTGTGAGTTTATGGATGTCTTTCTTTATCAGAAAATCACAGAAAGCAAAGGACAATATTATTAAGAAAATAAAATAATGAACTTGCACGTTATTATTAAAAATACAGTCCACACAGAGAATTCAGGAGATTCCTAGGATTTAGAAAGAGGTGAGGGGATAGGTTTGGTAGGTTGTGGTGGGAAGGAGTGATAGCGACCCTGTCTTGAAGAAGAAGGAGTAGGAGAAGGAGAAGAGGGAGGAGAAGAAAAAGAAGAAGAAGAAGAAGAAGAAGAAGAAGAAGAAGAAGAAGAAGAAGAAGAAGAAGAAGAAGAGTTTAGATTTATATCCCCCACTTTCTCTCCTGCAGGGAGACTCGAGGGGCCTGTCCTCTCCTTGCCCTTCCCCCCTCACAACAAGCATCCTATGAGGTGGGTGGGGCTAGAGAGAACTCCGAGAAGCTGTGACTAGCCCAAGGTCACCCAGCTGGCGTGTGTGGGAGAGTACAGGCTAATCTGAATTTCCTAGATAAGCCTCCACAGTTCCAGGCGGCAGAGCTGGGAATCGGCCGGGTTCCTCCCAGATTAGGCCATGACCTCTTAACCTCCTATACCACTGCTGCTTGAAGAGAAGGTCCAGGAGGGCAGAGACCAATGCCACCATTGGATGATGAGAAGTAAAGTAAAGCTGTGCTGGATGCAGTGCAACTAGACCAGAGTTCTGTCCAGAAAATACTTAGCAAAGACCACAAATTTAAAAGGACTCTTGTATCCTCTGTGAAATTTCATGCCAACCTGGCACAGAATTTAGATTGTCTTGTCCAATAATGGAAGAATCCCACCTATAGTATGCATTTGCATGAGTGACTGCAAGTTAAAATATTATGAAGCCAGTGTTCCCAAGCTCCTAAAGGTTACAGAATTGGGCTGGACTGGTGGGGAGCCCCTGCATATCTTCCTTGGAGGACTACAGGCAGAAGGATATTTAAACTGAATTTGGTAAAAAGCCAGCGATAATTGGCAATCATTAAGTTCTTTAGATATTTAGCATGGTAAAATGACGTAGTGTAACTGATGTTAAAGAAGGAAGGTGGGCATATGGAGTGGGAGTCCACCCAAAGATGTACAGACGAAATATCCCACAATCTTTGTTTAACTGACTTGAGTGCCAGATCATGGACTAATGAAAAGTAAGGGGAGAAACCGACTGAACTAACTTTACATACAGCCCCCTTTGCCCAGCGACTGATGTATTCATCCTGGGGCAAGTAGATTAACAAATCAGAGCCTGATAGAAAGACATATACCTTAAGCCAGAGTTTTAAAGATGCTATCCATGCCCTGGTAGTTTAAGGGCATTCTCCTGTTTCAGGAAGAGGTCAGAATTTGAGGCACATTTTGGTACTTTCAAGATCACCCTTAAGAATTTTGCCTGAAATTTATCTGTTTCTGAAGAAGCCCCATCTATCCCAACCATGGCTGCATACTACAGATGCAACACCACCTTAATATTAAAAACTTTCAAGGTGGAAGGAACATAGTAGCCCCCAGTTGTGGAATGAAAGGGTGAAATAGAAACAAGACCCATGTGAACTTTTTGGAGGGCTTCTTGTCTGTGTCTAGATAAAAAATAGGGAATGATGGAAATTCAGGTCCAAATGCTGGAAATTCTCAACTTGTCCTAGAGCAGGGGTAGGGAACCTGCGGCTCTCCAGATGTTCAGGAACTACAATTCCCATCAACCCCTACCAGCATGGCCAATTGGCCATGCTGACAGAGGCTGATGGGAATTGTAGTTCCTGAACATCTGGAGAGCCGCAGGTTCCCTACCCCTGCTCTAGGACAAGTTGAGAATTTCCAGCATTTGGACCTGAATTTCCATCATTCCCTATTTTTTATCTAGACACAGACAAGAAGCCCTCCAAAAAGTTCACATGGGTCTTGTTTCTATTTTATCCTTTCATTCCACAACTGGGGGCTACTATGTTCCTTCCACCTTGAAAGTTTTTAATATTAAGGTGGTGTTGCATCTGTAGTATGCAGCCATGGTTGGGATAGATGGGGCTTCTTCAGAAACAGATAAATTTCAGGCAAAATTCTTAAGGGTGATCTTGAAAGTACCAAAATGTGCCTCAAATTCTGACCTCTTCCTGAAACAGGAGAATGCCCTTAAACTACCAGGGCATGGATAGCATCTTTAAAACTCTGGCTTAAGGTATATGTCTTTCTATCAGGCTCTGATTTGTTAATCTACTTGCCCCAGGATGAATACATCAGTCGCTGGGCAAAGGGGGCTGTATGTAAAGTTAGTTCAGTCGGTTTCTCCCCTTACTTTTCATTAGTCCATGATCTGGCACTCAAGTCAGTTAAACAAAGATTGTGGGATATTTCGTCTGTACATCTTTGGGTGGACTCCCACTCCATATGCCCACCTTCCTTCTTTAACATCAGTTACACTACGTCATTTTACCATGCTAAATATCTAAAGAACTTAATGATTGCCAATTATCGCTGGCTTTTTACCAAATTCAGTTTAAATATCCTTCTGCCTGTAGTCCTCCAAGGAAGATATGCAGGGGCTCCCTACCAGTCCAGCCCATGCACTTGTAACCTTTAGGAGCCTGGAACACTGTCACATAATATTTTAACTTGCAGTCACTATGTACGTGCATACTATAGGTGGATTCTTCCATTATTGACAAGATTAACTAAATTCTGTACAGGTTGGCATGAAATTTTTATTAGAGGATAAGAGTCCTTGTGTCACTTGTAGTCTTTGCTAAGTGTTTTCTGGACAGAACTCTGGTCTAGTTGCACTGCATCCAGCACAGCTTTACTTCTTCTCATCATCCAATGCAGGCATTGGTCTCTGCCCTCCTGGACCTTCTCTTCAAGCAGCAGTGGCATAGGAGGTTAAGAGCTCATGTATCTAATCTGGAGGAACCGGGTTTGATTCCCAGCTCTGCCGCCTGAACTGTGGAGGCTTATCTAGGAAATTCAGATTAGCCTGTACTCTCCCACACACGCCAGCTGGGTGACCTTGGGCTAGTCACAGCTTCTCGGAGCTCTCTCAGCCCCACCCACCTCATAGGATGTTTGTTGTGAGGGGGGAAGGGCAAGGAGATTGTAAGCCCCTTTGAGTCTCCTGCAGGAGAGAAAGTGGGGATATAAATCCAAACTCTTCTTCTTCTTCTTCTTCTTCTTCTTCTTCTTCTTCTTCTTCTTCTTCTTCTTCTTCTTCTTTTTCTTCCTCTTCCTCTTCGTCTTCTTCTTCTTCTTCTTCTTCAAGACAGGTCGCTATCACTCCTTCCCAGAACAACCTACCAAACCTATCCCCTCACCTCTTTCTAAATCCTAGGAATCTCCTGAATTCTCTGTGTGACTGTATTTTTTATCATTTGTTCACGTGTAAGTTCATTATTTTATTTTCTTAATAATATTGTTAAACTTTGCTTTCTGTGATTTTCTGATGAAGAAAGACATCCATAAACTCAAGCGGCAAAGACCTTGGTTACCCCCTGTTGCAACACAAAGTCTGGCCCTGTTAATTCCCCATCCAGAAGGGACAGGCCCTACCATTTTGGGTAACTGGTAGAGTAGAATATAATTTGATTGAACAGTGCCCTCTCTATACATATATAGAATGTCATTTTCCCAAGCAATGTTATAGCGCTCTCTGCCAGCAGAGTTTGGCTCCAATCCCCAGCAAATGTCCCAAGAGAAACCACCAGTGGTACATTCGTAAATAAACATTTTATCAGTCTGTTTTTTAAAAAAATTAATTAGCCTTTGACTATTTGTCTGTTACCTCACAAAATGGACTAGAAAGGAAAAGACAGGCTCATACTACTGGCAGATGAAATGGCTGCTTTCTGGCTATAAATACAATCAGTGTTTGCAACTGTATTCACTTTGTAAAGACCACTGCCAAACACAAGACAGGCTCTGGTGTGAAAACTGAATATTTTACAGCTAGTCTGAAACTAGATAGCACAACTAAGGTTGGCCCTTTGCTCACTAGCACTGAAATGCCTGTGAACTAACTAACTAACTAAACTAACTAACTAACTAACTAACACTTCTAAATAACGGCTGGTGTAAGGAGAAAAATGACTGGTGAATAGCACACCACCATCTCTGTTTTTTTGAGAAGCTGAGGTTAGCATGTATCTAGGGCCCCTTCCGCACACACAAAATAATGCGTTTTGAAACCACTTTCACAACTGTTTGCAAGTGGATTTTGCCATTCCGCACAGCTTCAAAGAACATTGAAAGCAGTTTCAAAGTGCATTATTCTGCATGTGCGGAATGAGCCTACGCTTTTGATTATGGCAATTCCAGTGGAAATAGTCTTGTGTCATTATGCCACTAACCATCTGGCTTTCCTGTTGGATGAGGGAGGTAGATCCACATACCTTTCTTGCTCCAGCTGAGTATATAAGCATCAGCCTATCTTTTCTTCTATCTTTTCTTTTATCCCTCTTTTGTCAATGATGATTCAAATGGGAGCTCCCAACCTCTGTCACACAAGGGATACTACTGCTCATTGCTGCATTTTTTCACCTTGCTACTACCATGTGTAGTTGGAGTACCCTCTGCCATAGTAGGCTAGAGAAGAGTAATAATGCATAAACACCACCATCTTAGTTGTAATAGACAGGCAGATGTAGAATTTCATCCCAGCAATAGTGATCTTAGTGATTGTGTGTAGTGCTATAACACAGTAATGGAGATTTACTTGAAGATTGCTATTTTTTTTTATTTAGGTTGAAATAACCAGTTCAGGATCTGGCATTTCCTCTTACCAAGATATATGTAGCCCTGGAATACTATGCCACCCTTCTGGAGCAAATATGCTACAGTCTTTCTCCATATAGACTTACTCCTAAGTTGTGTGAGGCTGTGCATTATTACCTATGGCCAAAGTTTTCCAAGTTGCTGTCTTGATATTCTGGAACTCCACTGAGGTTCAGGTAGTAATCACATCTTTGGGATTTGTTCTGGTAGGTGTTTGATATTAGCTAACTGTCTAATCAGTTTATATTCAAATCCATGTATTATTCTTGCTTTACACACTACTGTTTAACTAATATAGTGCTTTGATGCTATATTGTGTAGTTGTAAAATTGATTTTGGTTTTGCTAATGATGCATTTGTTATTATTCTACTGTGACTAGTTTTATGTATACGTCTTCTAACTACTGTTATAAGCTACCTTGGATTCTTTTTAAGCAAAAGGCAGGACATAAATTTTTAAGTAAACAAACTAAAAGTAATTGTCAAAGAACTGTTTCCAAAAGCTTTGGTTATTATCTTTGTAAGCTGCTTAACTGCAATAAGGAATAGACTTCCACATTTCTGCCCAGGTTGGAATGCCAATGATATTTCTCGTGTCACATATTTTGGTGGAGAGGCACATAAGTAACATGCATTCTGAGTTTAATAATCTACATGAGCTAAGAGTGCATGAGGCCACTGTTCATTTTCCTAGATTTGTTCTTTCAGTATCGTTTACCTTGAGTACACCATTGACGGGATTCATGCAAGGAACTTTTCAAAGCTTGGATTGCATACCTAATATCTGCAAAACAAACATATGCAAAACATTTTTGCTATAAACTCTTACATTTTCTTCTTCCAGGAGGAACTGATTTATGTGCAGGTTAATCTTCAAGCATGCAGTGATGATTTTAAGCTTAAATAATACCTCAAGGACAAATCTACTAAGTAGCTTCAATAGAAGGAGCAGCCAGGTAGAAACCACCATTGCACTTTGGTTCCTGGCTATTGAAGCTGACATCTTTCTGGCACCTGGAATTAGTAAAGCTTGAGACTTTCTGATCTTGGCAGTGCGTTTGGCTTGCAACATTTTTTCATAATAGTACCTATAGCACTTTCGCTGGTAGCAGACACTTGAGAAGAAATATCACCCTAGTGAAGAAAGTTGTGCAATAGCATATGCTTGGCACTGGATATGCAAAATTGCAGTTTTCTTATGAAGCAGGGCTGAGAAAGTTCCTTCCCCCCTCGCTTGCTGTACCAACATGTCCTAAATACATTCTTGATAGTCTTCTAATGGACTCCCTGCTTCTGTCAGCAGTTCCCTGTACCATTATCTGCTGCAGAACGTCCCAGTGATCTGTGGAGGACACTTTTACTGTGGTGCTTCATAATACCTGTGGTGTATTGATGAAAATAGCAATGTTAGTAATGATGGTACTCAGTAGGTAAGACAGACCTTTTGACAGTGTTTGAACAGGGGAAATGTTGGTCCACTACCACCACCCACTGTTATTGATTGAGAGTATTACATGCTTAATAACTAAATTAGAAGAACCTGACAAAATTCACTCCAAGTCTGTGAGATAGGACAGTATCATCAGGTCAGCCTCAAAAAGGATTTGTGAGACTGCCAAGTTTTAGGACAGTGGTTGCTTAAATCATTTTGCAGCTCTTGACTTGGTGCTGTTTATTATTATGGGACAGCCAGATCATTTTGGCCTGTTGGTATGTGATGATGGTTTTAAGTTTATATGTGAAAGCAGCTGAAATTAAGGCCCCTTCCGCACACGCAAAATAATGCGTTTTCAAACCACTTTCACAACTGTTTGCAAGTGGATTTTGCTATTCTGCACAGCTTCAAAGAGCACTGAAAGCAGTTTGAAAGTGCATTATTCTGCATGTGCGGAATGAGCCTAAGAGAGGTAGTTTGAATCTGCAAATGTTTAAGAGTTCAGATAATTAGAAGTGAAATAATTTATCAAGAGCTGCAGTGAATTTTTCCATCATTCAGAGTTCTTAAATCAAGATTGAATGTCTTTCCAACAGACAGGCTCAAGCTAGATAAAAGTTTAAGACCTTTATATAGTAATTATTCAAGACATCTCTGGGGCTTGTTATGCTGGAGGCCAGGCTTGGATTCTAATTGCCGCTTATGGTTTTAGAAATCTGTCTGCAAATCATGATAGAAGTTAATTTGTCTCTCTTCTAGTTGAAATTAAGATTCCTGAATAACAGAGTTCATTAAGCTTAGCTTTTGATTTAAAAAAAATTCCTTGCAAAAATTGATGCTAGACATTTTATTAGCAAAATGAGAACAGTGTTAACATTGGTTTTTGGATTTTGCTGTGTGTTTATGAAGTGTGTTCTGTCTGTTTATGAAGCTTCCATATACAACACAATTTTTTCATAGCATATGAATGAGAAAGTGCAGTACTTCTGTTCAACCAAGTGGAAATGAGAGCACATAGATTGAAAGATTGTAGAGCTTGGAAGGGACTCCACAGTTCATCACAGTTTCTTGTCTAACTCCCTGCTCAGAGGCAAGATGAAGTGGAGTTGCAGACAACTGCAAGATGCTTGTACAGTGCCTTTCTGGGAAGAGCCTGTGGAGTTCATTCTACACTTGTATGAACCATTTCTCCTATTATCCATCAAGCATTACATTATTCCCAATTTCAAACTTATCCCTTATTGATGCATGTTAACTAATGTTCTTTGGTCTGGATCTGGGAATGCAATGCACACTGTGAGAGAAAGGACCAGGGAATCTCAGATCACAGTTAAAAGCTATATATATTTATAACCCAAGTAGCAAGATTTTTTTCTCTCTCTCTCAAATGGCAAATTTGTATATGGTGGAAGCAATCTGTACATACCACATTTCTTTGACTAGGACATCCCTTACTGGTTCAAAGTGTTTGCCTCTTGTTCTGTGATACATGATAGAGCACAATTACTAGGCATCTCCCTTCTGATAAGTATTTAAATGCAGGTGCTTGTCATGCTTCTGTTTCCTTTCTGTAGAAATACCCAATTAATCCTACATTTCTTCATGCCATATGTCATAAAGTGTTGACCTAAGCATTCTCCAGTTTTCAACATGCTTCAACAACCATATCTAGGGATAAGCCGTGACTTAACTTTGTTATGAATGATGATACAATTTATGTCTTGCTTGGCGTATAGTATTCAACCAGTGTAGGTTCACAAGACTTGTTGGGGGGGGGGAGGATTACATCTCCCCCACTTTCTTGCTGGGTCTCCCATGGCTCCAGAGTTCTGGTGCAGCTGCCACTGGGCTCACCACTGCTCCTGGACTCTGCTTCAGCTGCTGCCTGGCCTGTCATGGCTCCTGGGTTCCAGGATAGCTGTCACCAAGCCCAATGCAGCTCCTGAGCTTTGCTGCAGCTGCTGTCAGGCCCAGCTGATGCTCTGCTGCAGCTGCTTCAGGGCCCAATATGGCTTTGAGGCTCCACCAAAATATATATTTTAAGGTATCATTTTTTTTCTGCAAATTATGAGTGTCCCCCAAGTTTGCAGAACTATCTGCAGATTTAGGTATCAACAGATGGGGCCACACTTTTACTATTAAATATATAGATAGTGTCAGGACGGAAGCTCTGGGCACGATTCATCACAGGCAGCTTCTGAAAAGCTCAATTGTCACTATTTTGTTTGCTTTCTACTTAGAGCTATAGAACAAATGTGTAATAGTTTTGCACCTGTTTTTTCTAGTAAATTCTGGAAGCTGTAGGCACTGAGATGCTATTTGTTCAATGTTAGAAATTGCTAACCCTCTTCACAGAAATGGAGTATCCAGAATCCCTTCTAAAAAGGGAATCAATATTAAACAATCCAGTGTAGATATTGCCCAATATCTAAGTAAGAAAGTGTAGATATATGTTAATACAACTCATGGGAATCAATAAGAGTTATAGCTACAATGTTGGGAGGGCTACTCCCTTTGATCCTCTTGACAGCAGATTTAGGAATACAGTCTGCATATCCTTGGTGAATTCATACAATGTTTCCTGTTTCCTTGATGAATAGGTGATTATTTTTTCTTGAAGCACAGTATGGCAGTGGATTAATATTTATTCACTTATCTGAAGTCATAAACCGGTCCTGAGAAGTGTTGCTCTAATATCTCTCTTTTAATAAATTTTGATATCATGAACATAATTGGGAAAATTTGTTGGGTTTTACATGATTTTAATCTGTTATACTCCTTTTGAAACAACAACTCTTCATTTGTGTAGACAAGAATTGATCTGCTGATAATCAGTATGGGGAAGAACAATAGTGTTGTTTGTTTAGCCTTGGTTAAAATAGCAAAGATGCAAAATGGAAAAAAAACTCTTGCCTCCTGATCTCTGTGTAGCTTTTTTGATATTAGCTGCTGATGTATTCCCACGTATGTGCCATTTTCATCTGTGTAGGACAACAAAGGAAAGCTTTTGTGGTACATCTTATTTTTTAATGAAAAAATGAAAGTATTTTTTTCCTTTAAATTTTGAAAGCTAAAGCGGATATTACTTTCTTTCTGAAGCTTGGAGTCTTTCTTTTTAAGGGTCTGCTAATATAATCCCAAACTCATGCCATTTAAAATAGTGTGTTACAGATGAGTGGTGCTCTGAATTCCAGAACTATTCCCACCGCTGACTGCTACCTTACAAATGTGCTAGTGAAATTAACACACCTACCGCCATGCAAAACAGCTGTGGTAATTCTAATGTCTAGCATTACGGTGCAGAGAGCCTGTGAAGTATAACCATTTCAGTGTCCCACTATGTCCTTGGTTCAAGTCTCCACTCAGTCATGAAGATAATTGATTGGTCTTGTGCTGGTCACTTTCTACCTGCTTCCCTACCTTCACAAAGTTGTGGTGGAAAAAATGGAAGGGGAAAGAACCAGGTACAATGCCCTGAACTCTTTGAAACAAGGCTAAGATAAAAATACAACAGATATCTATTCATTGAGAGAATGCCTAATCACTGCCTGATTGGGTACCACTTTCCTTGGGATCTAAACCTGACATATGCTTTGGACCAATGATATGAGGGACGTCTGATAGGGAGTAAATATGTGCATCACTATTTGGCTATGGTGCCCCCTAGCACCTTTCCTGATGGTCACCAAGTGTTTTTAAAAGGGGGTGTGACTTTTGTTCAGCAGAGCATCTGTTCGGCCATTTGAGATCTCATTGACTCCTCAAACTTTAAAAATTTTTCTTCAACAGCAGTTCTCAACTCAGGATAAGGATTTTCACTGTGAGAATGCAGGTAAGCTATGTGTATGCAACAAAGTATTTTTAAACAATATGTTCATTTTAAAAGGCATACTGTTGAATGCAGCTTCTGCTGAAATGTTGAAGAGTTACTATTAGAATTCCATCCCAGCATTTTTAGAGTTACTCCCTGCATTTTTGTGGTTGGCTTCACTTTCCATGGCTGCTCTACCTCTTGTGGTAGCCATTTTGCAGTTTCACCCTCCCGCTGGGTCAAAATTCCAAAGGTTCCTGCTGGCTCAAAAAAATTGGGGACCCTAGACTAAGGAAAGGTTTCAGAGTAGAGCGGGATACAAAGCTGTTGTCTTTCAAAAGCAAGATGTGGATGAACCTAATAATTTACTACAAGGAAAAAGTGATCACAGATAGTCACTGTGCAAACATATTCATTTGTCTGGTTGTGATGGGTTTTCCGGGTTGTGTGGCCGTGGTCTGGCAGATCTTGTTCCTAACATTTCGCCTGGCATCTTCAGAGGTTTATCTCAGAGAGAAGTCTGTTACACTTCTCTCTGGCCATTTCTGCACGGCCGTAAGGGCGCCTCCACGCCGGCAAGAATTCCGCCGGCGTGGAGGCGGAGGCCGTTCGCATGCAAGCATGCGGGCGGCCTCCAGAGAGGCCGGCAGACGGCAGGCGGCTCCGCATGGAGCCGCCTCTTCCCCCTTACCCGTTCCACTCACCGTGTCCCCGTCGTCGGCCTGCTGGCCATCGCAGCCCCGCCCACACTGCCCTCCG
>NC_059429.1:55078358-55122235 GCF_021028975.2 Sphaerodactylus townsendi | reverse complement strand
GGGGCTGCGACGCCCAGCAGGTGACGACGAGGACACCGTGAGTGGGGCGGGGAAGGGGGAAGAAGGCGGCTCCGTGCGGAGCCGCCTGCCGTCAGCCTGTTGGCTCACGCTTTGCCTGCTCGCACGCTTTGCGTATGGTCGGAATTTATACCACACCGCCAGAACTCTTGGCATGGCGTATTTAATTGGAGGCCGCATGCGAAAACGTCTTCCTAGTTCATTCTACTACCACCTCCTTATTCTAACTTTTTAGCCCTATCTAAATCTACTGCATTTAGAATTTGTAACCTATTATCCTCAATATGATCATGTTCAATTCAATCATGTACTGAACTCCACCAGTAGCTCAATAACTTTGTCTAGAACATGGATAGGCATGTGTGTTGAACAGTGTCCATTCCAGCCCATTTTCTGTCCAATGGACCAATTGAGCCCCAGAGTGTAAAGGATTCAATGGTGTTGATGAGAGGGGCAGCCGCCTGGCCTTGAGTACATTCCACAGCCCGGGCGATGGGCCAGCTTCTCCGGCGGAGACCTTATCTCTGCGAGGGAGATGAGCCCTCCGTTCCCATGGGAATCCGGGAGGGGGGGGGATGGGATGGACAGAGTTATAACCTGTGTTTCTGGCGGGAGATCTTATTCCTGCCACTGCGTGTACTTGAGCTTTCTAAGATGTCTGAATAAACGGTCTTTTATACCAAAGAGCCTTTTATTTCTGCTTCGGCGGGAATTCTTTACATTGTGGCAGGAAACCTAATTCATCTATATTCCTAGTGCAGTGGACTCCTGGTGCCTCGGCATGGAGAGTAGTTGGATGTTTCTAGAAGGTGCGGTATTCTAAAGAGGGCTCCGGACCTTTCCCTTCTGGATCTGGAGGAGCCGGGCGGAGAACGGTTCTCGCTTTGGTGACTCTTTCCCCGCCCTCGTGATCAGCACGAAGCCTTTCCTTTACTCGGCTATGGAACGCAGGGACGGGAAGACCACCTTCATGGGGATTTACATGAGTTGTTTGGGGCGCTGTCTATGGATCGAAATTGTGGATCGGATATTCACCCGCTTTCGCATGGATTACAAACCTCAGATGCAACCTGTCACGGAGGAGACGGGCCTGACCACCTTTCATGCGGCAACCCAGGAGTCCATCGAACGCATTCCTGGACTTGTATTTTGCGGATGTTCCCAAAGAACCACACCGCGGCATTGCCACCAAATTCGGCCCGTCCAAAGACCAATACCGGTGACACTTCGGGACTATACCAGGGATTGGGAGGGGTATCCGCACCGCCCTCCCATCGGACCCCCCTGATCCCGGACCTTCAGCGGCGGCACCTGAGATGCCCTCCCCGCTGCGGAGCCACCGGTGGTAATGATGCGCTCGCTGGCCCAGACGACGAACAGGAATCCGGAGAAAGCCTACACTCCCCAGCCGGATCTGTTCCCTCTCCCATCGAAAGAGAGCTGGGATGAGGAAGTGGGCTTCACTGCGCGATGCCCAAGAAGCATGGGCCCGCGGAACGCCAGCTATGGGAAGAGGAACGGGAACAGCTGCAGCAAGAGCGCGGAAACCCGCAGAGAGACCGGGAGCAGCAGCTAAAGAAATCTAACTCGAATTGGACCGCGCTAAGGGATGCGCTAAACGGCAATAAGCCGCGAGAATCTATCAGTCCATGATAAAGTCCTGGAACACTCCAAAACTGAACTTACAGCGCCAACGCGAAAAGGTGTTCAGGCCTTCGCGCACTCAAAGTGAACTTCTACTGCAGCTGTTCAACGGGACAAACTGGCTAAATTGGAACGAGAGAAAGCAGCTTTGCATGCGCATTCAGGATGCATTGACTCGCAAGGAGAGAGAGCTGGCTGCCTTGGAGAGGGGAACTGAAGAAGCAGCAGACCAGGACAACCCCAGTTGGAGTCTACGCTGTCAATGGTACAGCCGGGCGCCAGAGGGGCTTAACACTGCTGGGTCCAGCTACCTCTGCTGACCGGCTCCTACCGGAACACCAGCGGCACCGGGCGTTGATACCTTCCACCGATTCCGCCCCCCCCCGCGCAACCGCTGCCCCAACCCGCTCAACCTGGCGCAGAATCGCTGCCCATGCGGGCGCCAAGGGCCGTGGAGAGGGGTTATTACAGACCTCCAATACCTGCCCGCTTCGATGGGACCGCTTCTAAACTTCCCTACTTCATCCTGCAACTCGATGCCCACATGGAGGACTATGACGATGAGTACCGGTTCGAGCGCGAAAAAATACGGGACATCGGGCTCAGTCCTGGATGGGGCAGCAGCCGACTGGTTTGTGACTCTTTTGAACCTGCAAGATGAAGATACTCGCAGACGGTACCTCGCTTTCCTCCAAGCCTTTGCTGGCCTTCGCCTAAAGATCCGCGTGCGGAAAATCAAGCGATCCGCTCCATCAAAACTATTCAGCAAGTCAACCGCTCGCTTGCAGAATTAGCCCGTGAATTGCATGCGGCGAAGTTGCCTCGACTTCCTCCTGAGTGGCCTGAGCGCATGAAATGCTTAATACTTCTCGGATGCTGTCGACGGTAAGCCACGTGAAACGGTAAGCTTTTAATTCGGGTCCCCCGCACTATTGCTGATTGGATTGAATTGGGATCCCAGGTGTATGCGTCTCGCTTAGAGTACGCTCGTGCCGGAGGCCTTCTACGCCCGAAGCCTGCCACTACGCCCACTAAGCTAAGTCCAGTCAGCTTCTACCGAGACCACCTCCGAGCGCCGCCGCCGACTGGGATTGTGTCTTTACTGCGGAGGTACAGGTCATCTAGCCGCCAACTGCCCGAAAAAACAGAAAACTAACCGCCTCCGCCGGCGACGCACTTCATCTGCTGCCACCACGCAAATCAGGGCTACCCTCCAACGGGTTCGGCTCTGGGCAGTCATCGGCGGCGCACCCGGAGGAGGGGGAAGCAGCTGTCTGCCTGTCTTCGGCCCCCATGGACATGGGTTCGACTCCGGACGCCGTGAGTGAAGGCATTCCCATTACAATCCAAGCCGCTTCTAGCCAACCCCGCTTAAGCACACCCGCCGTATTATAGCCTTCAGCCCTTGTGGATTCTGGCTGCTCCCATTGCTTAATGCGGCTCCCCAGGTGGCGGAGGAGCTAGGCTCCAGACCAAGTCCCCCTGGATAAGCCCATACCATTCACCCAAATGGACGGCAGTCCTCCTCGATGGCGAAGGACCAGCCCAGTTCAAAACGCAGCCGGTTCTCCTCACAAGCACGACCATTGGGAGAAAAAATTAGTTTTATTCTTTGGCCAGTGGCCAAACACTCTATAGTTCTGGGCATGCCATGGTTGTTGTTGCATTAACCTAAATTCCTTTGGAAAGAAAGGATCTTGGAATTCACTGACCCTCCCTCAAGGGGGGAACACATGAATTGGGGGGAAAACTCTAATTTCTCCTGACACACCCCCTTCTGGTTTCATCAGCGACAGTTCTCGATTCTACCGGCATCCCACCGTATGCGTACCAAGATCTAGCCAGAGTATTTCAGGAGTTAAGAATGCGATCAGTTGCCACCCCATAGAGACACTGACTGCAAAATCAGAATACAGCCAGGGGCTTAACTGTCCAAAGGTAGAATTCCACCGCGATGAGTCCCAATGAGGAGAAGGAACTTCGTGCCTTCTTAGATAAGAACCTCGCTCGCATGTTCATAATGTAAGGGCCACCAAACACAATACATGCTGCTCTTGTATTGTTTGTAAAAAAGAAAGATGGGTCTTTAATGCTCTGCACAGATTACCGTAGGTCTCAATGCAGTCTCCCTGTCCAATAAGTACCCTTTGCCTTCTTAATCAAGGACCTTTTTTAGACGCATTGGGCAAAGGACGCATCTTTACTAAGTTGGACTTGAGAGTAGCTTACTACAGAGTTAGGAATTGCTGAAGGCTATGAACACTTGACTGCATTTAACACCAAAGTTTGGACCAGTTTGAATACTTAATAATGCCATTCGGGTTAAGTGGGGCCTCCGGAGCTTTTATGGCCCTTATCAATGAAGTTCTCCATGATTTATTGTACAAGGGAGTAGTGGTGTACTTAGGATGACGTTTTAATTTTATTCTTCACAAACCATGGAGGAACATGAAGCATTGGTTCTGGGAAGTATTGAAACGCTTTGCTCAACAACTCCCTCTTTGCCAAACTTTCCAAGTGCTGTTTTCCACCAAACCTCTATTGACTATTTGGGTTACCGGATCTCGCCCGAGGGCCTAAAAATGGATCCTGCTAAGATTGATCGCCGGTCCTCCATCAGTTGGCCTGCCCCTACCAACCCGAAAGAACTCCAATCTTTTCTAGGTTTTGCCTAATTTCTATTGTGACTTTATACCCCAATTAAGCTGAACTGACTCTCCCTCTCACAGACCTCTTTACGCGACTAAGAGGTAAAGATCCACTGTCCGCTTCAAGCCCGGGGCCCCCCTTCTTCCTGGTCCGAAGAATGTCAGGAACCAGCCTTTCAGCTTTTTTAAAGTCTGCTTTTACCACCGAACCTATCCTAAAGCACCCTGGACCCGGATCTCTCCCGTTTTGTGGTTCCACGTGGATGCCTCGGACAAAGCGCTTGGGGCGGCCCTGTTGCGAGAGAAATAAAGATGATAAGGCTGGTCTCCGTGTGCTTATTTATCAAAGAAATTCTCCGGTGCTGAACTCCAACTGGACTGTAGGGGATAAAGAGACTGCGGCCATTAAAGTAGCACTCTCCACTTGAAAATACGCCACTGGCTGGGAGGGGCTAAACACCCCTTTCAAGCTCTTTGGTCGTGGATCACAAGAACTTTGGCCGCCCTCTCCACCCCCCCTCAAGATGTTCCAGCGAAACAACTTCGTTGGGCCGATTTCTTTTCTCAAGTTTCTCTTTCCACGGGTCCACTTTTCCCCCGGAAACTTCAACCAATAAACTGGCTGATGCGCTCGCTACCGCGCCTACACTGGGGAGGGGGGGGGGTGGAGCCAGCTTGCGGAGGACACTTCTGCGCACTGTTCTCTCCTCCCAATTAGGGGCTGGCTGTCACCCGATCTCAGACATCCACTCCTCCTTCTCCATGCCCATCTTCCCCAGCCTGGTCTCTCCTTTCCCTCACGAGAACTTGAGGAGGCGGGTTAACAGCGAAAGCCTCCGAGGAAGGCTTAACTCCACAATTGCGTTTGGAGAATGGCGTTTGGCGGCGCGGGGATTGTTGGTACGTGCCTTCCTCCGCAAACAGGTTCCTCGAGGCCTGCCATGATGCCCGCTCGGCTGGACATTTTGGCTTTCTAAAAAACTCTGCATTTGGCCGCCCGGCAATTCTGGTGGCGCGCGATGCGCAAGGCGACATTGAGACGTACATCAAAGCTGTTGCTCTGTTTGTGCAGAAGCCAAGACCGTTCCGGGAAAGCTCCCATGGTCTGTTGAAACCTTCTCCCGGTGGCCTCCCGCCTCTGGGAAGTCATCTCCATGGATTTTATTACCAGATTTGCCAGAAAGTCATGCAGCAACAACGGTCTTGTGGGTGGTGGTGGACTTATTTTCCAAACTAAGCCCATTTTATTCCATGTGCTTCCATCCCTCCGCCTCCTAAGTTAAGCAGCGTCTGTTGTTCATTCAGCATCGTTGCATCTGCACTCCGCACCTTCGTCAAGGTGGTCTCCCACCGCCCTGACCCATTTAATTCATTTCCTAAAGTTCTGGAAAGCTTTTCTAGGGTTGTTAGGGGTCGGCCTCGGGCGTGTCGCCGCCCCCCTACCAATGCGTTCAAAGTGGCCCGGTTGAGACGGAGAGAACGAACAGAACCCTTAGAGCAGTATTTACGCTTGTTACACCAACTACCACCAAGACAATTGGTGCGAAGACTGAATTCCGCTTTTGGCAGAGTACGCCTATAACAATGCGTGTTCATAGCAGTACAAAAAAAACCCCTTCCGAAATTGTGTCCGGTCGCTTCCTTCCCGCCCGTTACGCCAACTACCTCGCGGAAGCATTGGATCCTCCAGAGTTTCAACAATGGATTTCTATCTCTCTGGCTGAGGGGTGGAAAAGCGGTCCAGACTGCCTTTACAACAAGGCTAAAGACTCCCAAAAGCTGCAAGCGGATAAGCACCGCTTCGGATTTCCCTCTGCGTGTGGGCGCCTGGGTGTATTTGTCTACCAAAAATCTCTGTGAGACGTGCATAGAATTTTCTAAACTAGGCAAAAGATTAGTGGGACCTTTTTCAGATTACTAAAGAGTGCGATTAATGATGTTCACTGCCCGCATTGGATTTTGCTCTAACTCTCGCCTTAGTAACATTCATCCTGTCTTCCATTCCAGTTTACTCAAGGAGGCTCCCGCTTTCCGATGCCTGGCACGCACCAGCCGGAGAGACCCCACCGACTATTATTGATGGCCACAAGCATTACTTAAATTGACGCCATCCTGGACTTCCTCGCTTTTAATCGCAAACGCTTTGCAATATTTAGTCTCTTGGGTGGGATATTCCTCTGGGTATAATCAATGGGTTTATTCCGAAAATATTGACGCCCCCACCCTTATTTCTGCTTTCCACCGCGCCTTTCTGCACAAACCTGGAGGGGAGGGGTCTTTTTTAGGGGAGGCAGAGTGTAAAGGATTCAATGGTGTTGATGAGAGGGGCAGCCGCCTGGCCTTGAGTACATTCCACAGCCCGGGTGGATGGGCCCAGCTTCTCCAGTGGAGACCTTATTCTCAAGTGCGAGGGAGGATGAGCCCTCCGTTCCCATGGGGAATCCGGGAGGGGATGGGAATGGACAGAGTTATAACCTGTATGTTTCTCATGTGGGAGATCTTATTCCATCACTGCGTGTACTATGGAGGACTTTCTAAGATGTCTGAATAAACGGTCTTTTACACCAAAGAGCCTTTTATTTCTGCTTCTATGGAATTCCTTACACAGAGGCACTACCAGCACCATGGGGGCTTGTCTTGATTCCAGACTTTGTCCAATAACATATCTTACTCTGCTCCCCCCTTTGTTCGACAACATACCAACATCACAGGTAAACACTCAGTTTTTATTGACATGCAGGCAAAACAGTTTGCCTATCTTTGCTCTAAAATTGTAAAAGTGGGCATGGTAGAGATTTTCAAGTAGTCACCTGGCAATAGTATACAACTGGTAGTAAACAACTTTTGCCTTGGAAGGCCATATTTGGGCAGGGCTGTCTTAGATATAAAATACGTGGAAAAATCAGAAGCATAAAGCCCGAGTATGAAGCACTGCAGACTTTTTTCCCACTCTAATCCCTTAAGAAGAAACAAGAGCACCCCAGCTCTTCCATGAAAGCATTTTTGCTTCATCACTTCTTGGAATACATATGAAAAGATAATTAAAGGCAGATATTATAGCAATTGCTTGACAAAGGGGTGGGTGGTTTGGGTCTTAAAACAAAAATAATCACATTTTTGGCACAACTCTGTATATAACTGTTTCAACAATAAATGTAATTCTTTGTTAAATTTTTAATCAGAGAGACATTTGGGAAGCTCGTCCTTACTTATGAGTAGGTTTCCCATCGAGTCTTACACTTGGCAATCTCACACATGCCGGCTTTCTCCACTCAAAATGCCCAGCACTTTGAACTAGTGGCCTCAGGGTCTGTAGTCAATGTAACATTTCTAGGTTCATAGATGAAGACCACTAGAATGAGGAATGGTGTACAACACTTTTAGTATCAAGAGAATCTAAAATATCTTGTATAGCAATCTCTGAGTCTTGGTTTGATCTAAGGGCAGGTCCATAAATACACACTTTTTAATACTTAAGAGAATGTCTCTAAATTATGAATTTGATCACTACAGTTAAGATTTTGTTATTTCCCATGGAGATCAGACTTCAAGAGTTAGTTTCAGGAACTGGGAAAAAAAAGCCAGGTGTCAGTCTGGGGAGAACAGATTTGAGCAATACTTTGCATGGTGCATAGGCAAAAGTCATGCTCTTTAAGTAGCAAGCAAAAATTAGGAAAAGCTGGTAACATAGTCCAAGACAGGCAGATGATTGAGTTAGAGAAGCAGGAACTGAAGGACCCAAAACAGAGTACTCCATAAACAGTAGATCAAGAAAAGGAAGAAATGAGTAGGCATTTAACAAGAAATAAATCTCTCTAGTGAGGCAAGTTGCATCTGAAATGGGAATTTTATGATCCACTGTACAGGCTTTGCTCTTTGAGGCCAGCTGAAATAAAGCTTAGTTACATGGCAGGGTTGGAATTGCAGCCAAGATGACACCATTTGACAGTGTGCAAGGCAGGTTGGCAGAAACATAGAGCTGATGGCACATGGAGGGAAGGTGCAAGAGCTGTCCTAATGGGATCCCTGGTTCAAAATCCTCCTTGGCGCATTACAGACTTACCTTAATGGAAATTCTTGGGTCTCTGTTCAAACCTCATGTTCAGAAAGGAATAAGAGTGTTATTCACCTTGGACTGGTCAAATCTGGAATAGACTTCTAGGATACCTGCCTTTGTCCATACAGTCATTATTGAAGATAATGGACTAAAAAGGGAGTCATTCTGTTTAAGGCAACACTCTTGAATTAGACAATACATATTTTGGCGGGGAACTCTGACTGCAACTACCATTGAGAAGGGCTGGAGAGCTCCTTAGTCAAGGACACAGAACAATCTGGAACCAAGAAAAACAATTAAACAAAAATAAAATAAAAAGAACCAGACACCCAGCCCTGGAAAATTAAGATTGTTACTCCAGTCTCCCAAGCATGACAATTTCTCTGATATAGAGCTTTCTTGAGTTCAGAGAAGTAAAAGCTGTTTATGGGACTTAACGGGTTTTCTTCTGCCTTGGCTCAATTTTAATTCAAACACTGCATAAATGCAGTCTATCGTTTCTGAATCTAGGTTGACATGACTATGTATTTACCAAAGTTGATCTTGCTCCCAAGTTGCAAAGCCACTAGTTCAAGGATGACCTTTTCATCTTAGCTAGTTGTAAATAGGAAATGTTTTCAGCAAATTTGTAAATAGTACAAAAGGACAAACATCCAGGGTATTTGTTGTTGTTGTTGTTGTTGTTTTGGGGTATTAGACAGACCTTTGCTTCTCTGGATACTGATCTGCTTACATCTGTCTCAGCCTGCACTAGATCAAGGAATAATTCATGGCAGGCACAAAATTACCCATGCTTATAAAAAAACAAAACAAAATTACATGGTTGGGAAAACAAACCACAGGCTAAATATCAGTAGAGGTTCCATTCAGTGTGATAACAAACTTCTTTATGGAGTCTATTCTACTTAATTCTTTTTATCTACATTATTCACCTTAACTCTTTCAAACTTCATTTTCTCTGTGGACTAGTTACTTGTACTTTCATATACAGCACTCCTTGGCTGAACATTGTTAGTTTATGCTCAGTCCCCTGGAGAATATGAGCCTTTTCTATGCAATTTGTGTGTACTGTGTTTTATATATATAAAAAAGAACTTATGTCTTCCCTTTAAGCTTTACCAGCTTCTTTTCATCCATCTGTAAATCTAAACCGAATAACCTAGAGTTGTCACTGAATTTATTTTCAAGGCAAATATGAAAAACTCTTCTTTTAGCCAAACAAGTGAGAAATTTTGAGAAAGCCAAAGGAGCTTTAATAAGGCTACTGAAATTCCTCAGGGAAGGGAAGCCATGCTAAAATGAGCTAAGGAAATATTCATATAAGAGCTGCAAAGAAAAGGTGAAGAAGATTTTCAGACACTTACAAGAAGCAGCTTTTCCAAAAAGACTCCGCAGCATAGTACTGAATGCTGGACTTATGACTGAGCGGTGAGCAATGATTTCTATTATAATTCCAATTGTTATGGTAGGAAGTGGAAAATGGTGCCTTCACTTGTGAGGAAACCTCTTTAGACTAAGGATTCCCTGGTAAGTTTACTGGCAACCATCTTCCGCCACTCAGAATCTCTTGAGAACATCTAGACTTAACCTTACCTTGGATAAAGTAGTCTTCCAGCAATAACAACCTAATAGCATCCTGTGCAATCTCACACATGGGAAAAAGATTAGCAGCCCAACCCAGAAGGCTCCAGCAGCCAGGGATAGTGTTGCTGCCATGCCACTGGGCCACCTCCAGAAGGCTTCTAGGCAGCACAAAAAATAGAAAAAAACCCAGCCACCTGACAGCCATCCATAGCCCCAAACAGACAGGTGGTATAAGAAAGTCGAAGGCTATGCTGGAGGCATTCCTGGGCTGAAAGTCTTGTGGAAGTTGGCTAAGATCAGCTTTGCCCTGGGAACCCCACTAGCCCAGTTTAAGCCACTGCAGCTCTGAGGCCTCAGCGGCTTCCGAGTTGGGCACTGCCAAGGCATATGGCACCCACCTGTCACCCTCTTTCCCCCCACCAGTGTATTTCCCATGTGTACCAGCAAGGTGGGCACCCATGCCAGTGCTGATTCCCCAAGTCCCTTTGCTCCCTTTATGAATTAGGCTGCCCAAGAAATATTCAAAAGAAACAGAGCATACCAAGTGAAGCCAAAAAAGTGCCTTTATACAGAGGTGAAGAGACAGAGAAAAGAGAAAGGGGAGGGTGGATTCAAAAGGGTGTGGGAAAAGGGCAAAATAAAATGTAGGGGAAAGCACATAGCAACAACAGTGCAAAGATCTACAAATGGAAAGCAATACAGTTGAACTAACTAAGCTAAATAACGGCACTAGAATCAACTGGGCCATAATTTTGACAGGGGGCAGGGCACAGAGAGATCTCCGGAGTGGGGAGCATGCGTGCCCTGGGTCGGTTGGCGGGCTGAGCCACACCCGGCCCTGATCACATGATGTGCACGAGTTGAAGAGGGTGGAGCACACTCCCTATATATTAGGCAGCACGCGGTTGCTCCGGCTTCTTTCGATGCCTGGAGCAAAACTGAAACATCCGTCCTACCTAATTTTAAGGTTTGGGTAGACTGCTTTATTCGTCGCAGCCCTGGCAGTTTGGGCGAGGAGCACATCCTTGTTGGGAGGCCGAGCTTATGCGACGGACCTACTCGCGGTTGGGGGCCTCCTTAAGAGGCTTGGGTGGGGCCGGCTCATGCGCATGCCACGGAGGCATCTGCAAATTGAGCCTGACACCCCAGCAGTTAGGGGCCACAAAGTGTGGCCGCCCCAGTGGCCACATACCTCTCTGTCCTCCCCAATAGGGATTGGGGTTGGTGCCGGGGTCAGCCAGCGGTGCTGACTGGCCGCTAAATGGATGTGCTCCACTTGATGCCCAGCTTCTGTTTAAGGATGTTATTAATAAAAAGGGCTGCAGCCCATTCAATTCCACGACGTGTCCTGTGGTTATTTACCAGATAAGCATCTGCACATCTGGACGCAAACACGTTACCTGTGTTGTTGTAAGTTCCTCAGAGCATGTGTAGAGTTCCTTGTGGTAACAAGAAACTGAAAAAGTTGTTATGTTCTACCCAACCTGCTGTGGACCCACTGTGTTCACTGTGAACAGTGAGGCCTGATTCCTGTGCTCCCCTTTCATTTGGTACAATATTCCAAAATCATTTAACCTCTGCCTTATGGAGAGACAATAGCCACATATTGTGACAGATAGCAAAAGGGACATCAGAGAAAGTTATTGAAAGCAAATACTAAACCATCTTTTTCTACGAAGGTAATGCCAGAACACACTGGGTTTTTAAAAAAATTACAACATGAAACTGATGGTAAAAATCATGTAATGAGGATTTTAGCATATCAACAATTAAGGTATGCTTTCCTTTATGAATATTGTAAATGTCAAATATAATAATGGATGAAAAAGCAATTATATTTGTGCTCTTTTGCTTCTAGGCACCTGTTCTGCCCCTCAAGTGAATCTGTTTTTGGTGCCCTGTACTTAGCTAGGACAGAGAGGGGAAGACACAAGCCAGGTTCAACAGTTCAACAATAGGTTTATTACTTATGAGAATTAAGACCCTAACTCCTCCCTTGGGTCTATTTAAATCAGAGCACTTGCTTGTCTTGAGCAGATTTGAAGCTGTAGATTGTGTCTTGGCTGCTTTCAAGAAAGTCCACGGTGTCTTGCTTCCTTTTAGTTCTTTCAGTCTTTGTCTGGTTCTAATTGCTGTTAACCTTAACTTGTGCTCTATGGACCACCATATACATCACGAATATTCCAGTCTCCAGTTACCCTTGGCACCTCGCTCTGACTGACTGACAAGAACTAAAAAGGGGATTGCTTGGTAAAAAAAAGGAAAACTGCCTATTGGGAAATGTCTTAAAGGGACAGGGGCTAACTAAATTCCCTCCCTTAGAAGACTTAACAATGAACTAAAACCATGCTAACTATGGGGAAACTGGAGCTTAATGGGGAAATAACAAAAGTCTCTGTGGGGGCATGACAGCACCATTTAAAGTGCTGGTTATGACTTTTAAAGTTCTAAATGACTCAGGGTCAGAGTACATGAAGGAGCATCTGAACTTGCAAAAAGAACTGCTGTAGGTATCCCTCAGTGCCAGATGTGAGATGGGTGGTTTTCTCTATTGCTGCTGTAGAACAAAGAGAAACAACTACCAACCATTGGGGACTTCCTCCCAGGCTATAATACAGTTATTTAAGAAACTTTATGGGGCAGCTTGAAGATTTTGGCTCTGGTTTGTATAATGAAGTATTTTAGAAATGTTAACAGCTGATTATTTTTACAATGTATTTGTAGTTCTTACCCACTCTGTGGCCAGACAGTGTCAGGAGGGTTACATAAATACCTCAAATGTATTTATTTTTCATTTTATTTTGGATCTTTACAGGGACCCCATGACATGCATATATCCAACCAGTGCTTCGCCAGCTGCATTAACTCCAGGTGGAGTACCAAGTCAGAGTTAAGGCTCTGTTTTAAACCTTTAAAGCCCTAAACAGGCTGGGGCCTGTGCATCTATGGAATTGCCGCTTCCGATAGTCCCTTAAAGGTCACTACAATCAACGACGGAAATCTGTTGGGATTCCTAATCTGGCTAGTCTCAAAATATGAAAAATATTTATTGTTAAATTAATACTGTGGGATAATAAGAAATTTAATATACTGACTGTGTTTTTATAGGATTATGTCAATTGTCTTGAAAATGTATCTGCTCATCTAAATGATCGCACTGAAGAAGATTACTGAAAATGTGTTCTAGCGCGCAACGCGTTCTGCTGGCTCGCTATTGCGGGTCCAAATTCTTCACTCACGCTATGATTTTTGGTTGTTCATTGATGATTCTAAGGCAAAAGGCCTGTGAATTACCACAAATTACCACGAGGCGGAGTTGCTGATTGGGGTGGGGGATTGGAACGAGCCCAGCTGACACTGCCCAGACAAGGGCAGAACTGGAAAGGGAGACACTATGGGAAGGGGCAGCGTCACCGGATGAAAGGAGGAGTGAGCTGAGGCTTTAAAGGGACTTGCCCTCCTTTGTTCAGGCCATGTGCTTGCTGGCCGATGATTTGCCCACCCACCTCACCCTGCTTTTATATGTTAATGCATGCTGTTCTGTCATAGCCTAGTTCGTGGTGGTTTGGTGCATGGGTATTGATCTGGAAGGGCAAAAGGAAGGGGGCTAGGGAGCCGCGCCTTCCCCTTGGGAACGGCAACAGTGACAAGAGGTGACCGCCCTGTTGAACCGGGCCAAAAGGGGGAACATCTCTGGCCAGGAGCGGCCACCCAGCAGAGCCCCACAGTAGATCGAAGCTCGGGACTGGGTACCTGCCCTGCTGAGCTGTAGCACGTACCTGCATGACCAGATCCAGACCCATGCTTAGCCTCACACTTCTGCTCAATAAAATGGCTATGGCCAATTTATTACCCCAGCAATGGTGTGATGTGTATCATTATAGAGGGGCCTCGCACAAGAAGTGATCCACCCTCGGGCAGCAAACTACGGGTGCATGGAACTGAATGGGATTATATCAACATGATCTATGAATGAACCTTTTCTCCGACTCGATCTTATCCCTGCTGTGTGTGTGAGAGCAGGCTGTAGTTCGTGGAGTCGGCTTCTGGTGGACCTGTGGCCGGTCGTTCGTAGAAAACAACATCATTAATACCTACCCATTGGACATTATTAATTAAAAATTCTTTCCACGAATTACAATTATGTGGTAAAGTTTGGATTTTTGAGGTGCACAGAAAGCGATGCCCTAAAAGAAATATTCAGTCATTCATTAAAAAGTTCATTCATTGGATCAGCGGTTGTAAGTAAGTCTACGGAACTATTCAAACAATGAAAGAATGACACAACAACCTTGTAGAGAGTATAAGTAGACAGCTTTATTTACTGAGATGCACATTTTCAGTGATGTATGATGCTTTGAATGTATAACTGTATGAAATGTATTGATAAGGATATTATAGGCCTTGCTATTATATATACAGTTGTTAGTGGATTATTGGGTGATTGGCTGCCCACTTCTTTTTTTCACTACACTAGTCTCAAACAGGGCCAGGGTTTTTTTGGCCCTGACCCCTACTTGATGGATTGCTCCATCTGGGGACGCCAGACAGTGCAATTCCACAGGGCCTATAAGATGGAGTTGTTCCAGCATGTGTATGATTGAGGCAGCTATGGTTATACCATCATCAGTTCTTCTTCCCTTCCCTCACTCCTCTCCCATTTTCCCTCCTTCCACTTCCCCTTTCTTCCCTCTTCTCCTTTCTTGCTTCTTGTTTCTTTCTTCCCTTCTCCACCTTTTCAGTGCCTGCTTAAGTCTTCTTTTCCTTTCTTCCTTTATCCTTATCCTTACTGACCCTATTGATCCCCTCGGTTACATCCCACCCAATTTAAATAACAAATATCATTTTGGGAAAGGGGGCCTGAGTATAGAGTAGGTGAATTGCCTGCTGAATTTCTATGTTATATTTGTAAACTTAAATTTTAAAGTGTAAGTTTTAAATGATTTATATTGTATTTATTATGTATTGTTTTATTGGAAGTCAGAAACTGCCCTGAGCCTGAAAAGGGAAGGGTGGTATTAAAAAATCTTAATAAACAAACAAATACTATTCTGCCTTTGTCACTAGGTTTAAAGGCAGAATGAGAAAATAAAATTAACAAGAGGAGACCTTCAGTAAAGAATGAAATTGGACTTGGATTGTGGAACCAACCAGAAATCTAAAAAACATAAATGAAGCAAAGCATCAGTGACTTTTTCTGAACACCAATAAAACGTCTTGAGGACATGTTTTAAAAAAAGCATTTTGGGGAACAACTCCACACAGCTTTTTTTCCAAGATCTCTTCAGGACATTTTATTTCTGTTCAAGCCGTTGTAATCTGAAAATGCTAAACTAGCAATCTTTCCCTCCAAGATGGCTTCAAGACCTTTCCTGCTTGCTGTGCAGAGCTCAGAAAAGTCTTATTTTTCCTGTTCAGTTCCAAAGCTTTCACTTTCATCTTCTATGCTGCTCATGCCTGCCATTTTCTGTTGCTGCAGAGATCCGCTGTGCCCCCTGCCATCTCCTGAAGGTTTCTCATGGATGCTTGCTCTGCTTGCATCACAGCTGCCTGTCATTTCAGCATTTAAAGTGCATGAATAAACGTAGTTTTGCCTGGCAATTCTGTCATTTTTCCATTTTTAAATTTTTAATGAATTGTCTTTTAAGTTACAAAGACATGATATGAGAAACAAAAACAAAATTGAAAACTCACTGAAAACAAAAAAAAGGAAAAACTGATATTTTGTTGAAATCACCAGGCAGAACTAAGTTTATCCATGTACTTTAAATGTTGAAATTGCAGGCAGCTGTAATGCAAACAAAGGAAGCATCCATGGGATCCTTCAGCAAATGGCAGGGGGCACAGAAAATCTCTGCAGCAGCAGAAAATGGTGGAAAAAAGAGAACTGTTTTCAGTGACAATGTTTTATTTTTCCGCACTATGCTGTAAAAAAGGGCGAAAAAGCCAGTGTTAACATGAGACATTAAAGAATCAAATTTTTTTAGAAATCATCCATGTTAAACTAGACAGCAGAAAAGTGGAAAGCAGGGCAAATTCAAAGAACAATAGCAGAACAAAATGAAGGAAATCACTCATATCTAACTGGAACAGCTCAAGAGCTTGAGGGGTAGCTTTTAATATAGTAAGGGGTTCTCAAATACAAGTTGAGCCACCGTACTTTCTAAGACTGTTGGTTGTCATGACACCATCTGCAGTCTGCTTTGAGGCAGAAGAAATGGGTTTATCCTGTCCTATCAATGATAAAACTAAACTATGCTGGTACATATTTAGATTGAAGACAATAATTAGGTGTTTATCATTTGCCTTACCAACTTTTTGTTTGTTTAATAGCTACTTAACAGAGAGGCATTTTAAATGTGCAATTTCATTGTTAGACTTGCATGCTGATGCCAAAGCAAACTGCATGAATGTCTGTTTATAACACAACCGCGACCCAGCCAAAGGACCTCTGTCTTCAATGGATTAAGTTTTAACCTGCTCCGCTTCAACTAACCACCAACTGCCTCCAAACAATGCTGTAGAGCCGCAGGGGCAGAAATCGTCCCCCCCATCAACATAATGAGCTGGGTGTCATTAGCATATTTTATTTATTTATTTATTATTGAGTTTTATATACCTCCCTAACCCCAAAGGGCTCTGGGCGGTGAACAACATAAATATACAACATATACAATTAAAAGCCCATTAAAATAAACACAGCGATCAATATAATAAAACAGCATCAGCAATAAAACCCTTATTAAAAACCCTCCCAAGGGGGGGGGAGGGTCCCATAGATGGTAAAGGGACCCCGAACACAGGAGAATAAAGTGGGGGCACTTAGCGGCCGGACACTCCAAAAGCCCAGTGGAACAACTCCGTCTTACAGACCCTGCGGAACTCACCAGGATCCCGCAGGGCCCGGACAGCTGGAGTAAGAGTGTTCTACCAGGCAGGGGCCAGGGCGGAGGCCAGCCGCATCATTGAGGGGCCGGGAACCATCAGCAAATTGGCCTCTGCTGAACGCACAGGCCTAGTAGGGACATATGGGGGAATGCGGTAGGGACCTATGGGGTAATATTGATGGCAGACCAGCCCAAAGCTCCACACCCACTGAGCGAGGGGTTGAATATAGGTGCTAAACAAGAGTGGGGATAACAAACCCCCTGGGGTCACGCTGCAATCCAGTGGGCACTGTTGGGAGGTCTGGTCCCCACACCACACCTGCTGACACCTATCATGAAGAAACAAGGCAATCTACTGAAGGACCATGGCCCAACACCACTCTCTCAATTACCGTCCCCAGAAACTAAAGATTTGAAACTGGGTGGTAATTAGCCAGATCACCAGGATCTAAAGATGGTCTTTTCAAGAGTGGGAGGACCACCGCCTCCTTCAACCCACCCGGAAAAACTCCTTGCTCAAGGGAGCAGTTAACAATGTTCAACAGATGGGGTCATAACTCCTCCCGACATGCTTCACAACAAACACAACACAAGCCTTTATTGGCATATAACCTCCCGACATGCTTTAATTAGCCAGGAGGGGCATGGATCCAGAGGACAGGTAGTAGGTCTAACAGCAGCCAGGACTCTGTCAACATCAGACTCAGCGCGCAGGGAAAACTGATCCAAACAAGGACCTGAAGATGGCAACGGGGCCTCCAGTTTACTAATTGTAGCAAACGTGGCTGGAAGGTCTTGGCAGAGTGACGCAACTTTATCTGCAAAAAAGTTCATAAATGCCTCACAGTCAATAGCCAATTGAGAATTTGTAGAACCCTCAGTCAATGAGGTGAGCGACCGAATAATCTGAAACAGTTGGGCTGGGTGAGAGCTAGAGAACACAAGAGAGGACAAAAATACTCCCTCTTTGCCCTCTTCGTCACTATCTCATAGGCCTTCATAAACGTCCTATAAGTTGTTCGCGCAGCCTCACCACGAGACTTCCTCCACACTCGTGCTAGACATCTGAGTTCCAGCTTCATACAGCGCAACTCCTTGGTATACCACGGAGCTAACCGCGAGAGGGGGCACAGAGGTCACCGGGGAGCAATCACCTCGATGGCATTGGAGAGCCTGGAATTCCAGTCCTCCGCCTGCTCATTAAGGGTGCCAGTGGGCTCAGGATCCCACAGAGCATTCAGGAATCCAACCGGATCCATAAGTCTCTGCAGGTGGACGAAAATCTGTCCGTCGCCTAGACAGGGCTGGCGCAGAGGGTCCACCCGGACTTTCAGGGCATAATGGTCGGACCATGGCACTCTATCAATAGAGGATACAACCATATTAACTCTTGACCCAAAGACCAAATCCAGAGTATGACCAGCTTCATGGGTGGGGCCAGAATTTATCAAGGAGAGACCTAGTGTTGCCATGGATGACACCAGGTCCGCAGCTGCTGGACATGAGGCGGTATCGACATGGACGTTGAAATCACCCAAGATGATCAGTCTAGGGAACCGAAACACCCAGTCAGCCACCACCCCCAGCAGCTGCGACAGACCGTCCCCTGGTGCACTAGGCAACCAGTACACCAGGAAGACAGCCAGCCTCTCCAAGGACATCCACTCCAGGCCAGCACACTCTACACCTGTGATCCTTGGGACAGGGATTGCCCTGAAAGGAATTGAATCCTGGATGAACAATGCCACACCACTACCCCGGCCCTGGGTTCGAGATTGGTGGATACACGTGAAACTGGGGGGCGAGACATGTTTATCAAATGACACTGTAGAGAAAGACCTAAGGAATTTGAATCTACAACTCTGTGAACCTTCTTCTCTCGTGGGCCAAATGGGTAATGAGTCTAAAATAGCAGGCAGGGAGAAGATGAAAAGGAAACCATAAAATGAGAACAAAAAGCAGGAAAAGTTGTATATAGTTTGATCAAATAGAAATGTAAGCAGTTACCACTAACAGAGCAATGTTGATCAAATTCTGCAGGATTACAAAAAAAAATAAAAGAAAAATGACGGAGTGACTGCCTGAAACACAGAGTGGCCTATGTTTTCAACGGTGCTGAGAACAAATGGCAGTCATCCAGTCCATTGTAAAAGAAACACTTTTTTATTTCATGTTCTTATCCAGCAAAAAAGACTGACTTCTTTGAACGCAAAACGTGTAGTACAAACTTTGCCCAGTGACAAGATAGTCATTGACTAGCCACAGTGTCTAAATTACAAATCCGTTTGCTTGGAGCCAGGGTCTGCTTGGTGCCAGAAAGACTCATACACTCAGAAAGCCTGCCTAAGGAGTCAGCTTCTGAAAGGATAAAGCACTAGTTCCCATTCCCAGGGGATAAATTGTGATTAAATAAAGTCCAACAAATGATGCCAATGAACAAGTTTCCAATTATCTGCAGCCATTCAGACAGTCAAAAAAGGAGCTGCTAAAAGCTGTAATCACAAACAACTCAACACTGCCCACTTCAAATTGTACAGCAACATGTAATACGTTGAGTCTTGAAAAGATCAGATAGATGAGACTATTTAAGAAAATTGCAACCTGCTATGGGGAAAAACAACCTTAAGTGCCTTTTATTTTTGAGAGAGGGTCTAGATTTAGAAGCACTATCTTTCTTCAGGTGAATTGTATCTCTGAATCACACAAGAGTTATCTGCTTGCATCCGTTATTTGATACAGTTATGGTTTCCTGTCCCTGACCTTTTCTTGGATCAAGTAGCTCAGGAATAGTGATAGGGTTAAATTTGCCATGAAGATTTGTTCAGCTTTGTAAATGGAATCACTTCAATCACCTTCAAGTCATCTAGTATTCTAGGTGCATTTGTGAATTTCAAATGTTTGTAGGGGAAAAATCTGTGATATATGGTTACCCCTGGATATAAAATCTGTAGACCAGAAAAGGGAGGGGAGAGGGTTGATCCATATGTCAAAGAGGACACATCCCAACAGAAAACTGAAAAGGGATAAATTCCTTCACAAAGCAGACTGAAAATACAGACTGAAAAAAGTAATATAGTACTGGGGGGAATAACAGCATCCCCTTGACCAAAAATATGATGGTGATCTTGAGATAGAAGCTCAATTCAGACTTAACATGAAACCATGATTTATTTTAACTAAGGTTATTTTGTGAACTAGGTTTCAGCCCCCAGATCATAACTCAAATCCTGCTTTGTCTTAACACATTCTTTCAGTGCCTTTTCTCTGTAGCCTAGGAGGATGTCATTAGGAAACAAGATAAGATTGAACCAGGATTAAGCAAGATGTCCTTATTCATCCATCATGTGAAACTGCAGTTAGAACTAGCTTTGGTTAATAAAGCAACCCTATCCAGCCTTTCAGATGCTGGGCTGACAGACCCTTATTAGCAGAGACATACAGACAGTCAATCCTATAATTATAAAATGTCAAAAGTTTTTATAAAATGTCTGACTTGAATTAGAGAAAGAAATTACCTTCACATTAATTGGATAAATGCACATTTAGAATGCAACATAGAAGCAAACTTCTATATACATAATATGCCTACAACAGTTACTACATGAGGTTTCTCAAGGGAATAAGACCCTTGATATAGCCCTGACTAGTGCCTGAAATCTTGCACAACATATAAGTGTTGTCAAGTTATTCAGGAACTGGGACCACAATTCTATCAAACCTAAGATATACATGAAGTGGAAAGTTGCTCAGATAGTCCAATGAAGTCACACTTACATAAAAAAAATAATTTTAAAAAACTTTATGTGTTTAGCAACATGCCATTTGAGAAATCCATAGATGACAATTTTATTAGGTGCTGTTTGTCAGGATAGTCACATGGAACCTTCATCTTCAGAGGCAGTTCTCTAAATTCCAGCAGCTAGAGGGAAGAGAATAAACAGAGGTGACTGGTACCTTGCTCTGATCTAGCACAGCTCTTCTGATATTCTTTTACATTAAAGAGTTAGACTAATAGGTGATTAAATTTACATCTAGAATTTCATTGTTGATGAACTTTTAAACATAACAAATGAAGTACAAATGCTAACAACCAGCCAGGGAGAAACACTTAGTCATCAATGAAAAAACAGAAATAAGGTCAGAATGAGACCTTGCTCTTTGCTCATAGCTGGAAGTACTACCAGAAATGCCAAAGCTGCCGTCCACCCTTGTCCTGGAGTGGATTGGGAGCGGGGAGTGAAGTGGAGACAACATTGGGAAAGGAATTGATAATAAAACTGCAAAGATTGTCATGCCCTTCTATAAAGCAGTGGTGCGACTGCACTTGGAGTACTGTGTTCAGTTCTGGTCGCCACATCTCAAAAAGGATATCGGAGAGATAGAAAAAGTGCAGAGAAGGGCAACGAGGATGATTGAGGGATTGGTTATGAGGAGAGGCTGCAATGAGGAGAGGCTGCAATGTTTGGGACTCTTTAGTTTGGAGAGGAGACGTCTGAGGGGGGATATGATTGAAGTCTATAAAATTATGCATGGGATAGAAAATGTTGACAGAGAGAAATTTTTCTCTCTTTCTCACAATACTAAAACCAGGGGGCATACATTGAAAGTGCTGGGGGAAAGAATTAGGACTAATAAAATGAAACATTTCTTCATGCAATGCTTGATTGGTGTTTGGAATATGCTGCCTCAGGAGGTGGTGATGGGCACTAACCTGGATAGTTTAAAAAGGGGCTTGGACAGATTTATGGAGGAGAAGTCAATCTATGGCTACCAATCTTGATCCTCCTTGATCTAAGGTTGCAAATGCCTTAGCAGACCAGGTGCTTGGGAGCAACAGAAGGCCATTGCTTTCACTTCCTGCATGTGAGTTCCCAAAGGCCACTGCGAGTAGCAGAGTGCTGGACTAGATCGACTCTGGTCTGATCCAGCAGGCTCATTCGTTCTTATGTTCTTATTGTTGGGCCAAGCTGAGTAGCCACTGCGAGTCTGTTGATTGAGAGCTAATGGCAGTAACCTTCTTACAAACTGCTAGAAATGCCACCCGAATAGCTAGGCGCATTGCTGGAGATGCTGAAGTCAGAGTCGTTGGAATTGCTGCCCACCCTTGCCCCGGAGTTGACCAGGGGAGGGGAGCAGACTGGAGTCAACACTATCGGGCTGAGTCAGGTAACCACGTCATGCTTGCAAGTTGGGGACTAGTGGCAGTAGCCTCAAGTTGTGAGCTGTCAAGGTAGGCCTGATGGAGTGCACTGTTCCATAGTCATTGGAACTGTTGACAACCCACTGGTGGTGAGAGTGCCAGATCTGGGTGTAGGCATCAAGCTGCAGTTTCTCAAAGGCTGAAGCAGCAATAATACATGACAGCAACAGTGGTTTCAACAGGCTGCAGGGGGTAAGTGAGATGGACCCTTCAACATCATAATCTGTCAGTGGGACCAGTGAGAGTGGTCTCCAGAAGAGTTTGGATTTATATCCCCCCTTTCTCTCCTGTAGGAGACTCAAAGGGGCTTACAATCTCCTTGCCCTTCCCCCCCTCACAACAAACACCCTATGAGGTGGTAGTAGATCTATTCTAGAACCTCCTTGGGTGGCGAGAGCAAGTAAAAGAGCAACAAAGACAACCTTGGCAAGAACTCACTGTCAAGGGGTGTCAGGGGCTGGTGGCAGAAGTCCCTGGTTTTTTTTTATCATCCGAAACCCCTAAGTGGAGTTCATGTGTGTCCACCAATCATGAACACATGGCTGAGTGAGGAGTGGCTATGTTTATCTGTGAGTCAATCCCTTTTAGGGCATTCCCTGTTCCAAAGATCACTGGTATGGAGTGTGCTGTTTTTATGTGGGAGACCAAGGAGAAGTTGACTGTCCTGCTTGAGTACTGGTCACCTAGCGCAGACAGCAGACAGCCTGCAATGGCTTCTGGAGGTGGTCGCCGACTGGGTATTGTGGTTTCCCAGAGTTATTGTTTTGGGGACTTCAATGCCCATGTGGATACCACCTCGTGTTCAGCAGCCATGGACCTGGTGCCATCCATGGCAACACTAGGCTTCTCCCTTATCAATTCTGGCCCCACGCATGAAGCTGGTCACACTCTGGATTTGGTCTTTGGTTCAGGTATTGATATGGTCATATCCAGTGGTTCCACCCCCCCCCCCCCCCACCCCCCCCCCCCCCCACCCCCCCCCCCCCCCACCCCCCCCCCCCCCCACCCCCCCCCCCCCCCACCCCCCCCCCCCCCCACCCCCCCCCCCCCCCACCCCCCCCCCCCCCCACCCCCCCCCCCCCCCACCCCCCCCCCCCCCCACCCCCCCCCCCCCCCACCCCCCCCCCCCCCCACCCCCCCCCCCCCCCACCCCCCCCCCCCCCCACCCCCCCCCCCCCCCACCCCCCCCCCCCCCCACCCCCCCCCCCCCCCACCCCCCCCCCCCCCCACCCCCCCCCCCCCCCACCCCCCCCCCCCCCCACCCCCCCCCCCCCCCACCCCCCCCCCCCCCCACCCCCCCCCCCCCCCACCCCCCCCCCCCCCCACCCCCCCCCCCCCCCACCCCCCCCCCCCCCCACCCCCCCCCCCCCCCACCCCCCCCCCCCCCCACCCCCCCCCCCCCCCACCCCCCCCCCCCCCCACCCCCCCCCCCCCCCACCCCCCCCCCCCCCCACCCCCCCCCCCCCCCACCCCCCCCCCCCCCCACCCCCCCCCCCCCCCACCCCCCCCCCCCCCCACCCCCCCCCCCCCCCACCCCCCCCCCCCCCCACCCCCCCCCCCCCCCACCCCCCCCCCCCCCCACCCCCCCCCCCCCCCACCCCCCCCCCCCCCCACCCCCCCCCCCCCCCACCCCCCCCCCCCCCCACCCCCCCCCCCCCCCACCCCCCCCCCCCCCCACCCCCCCCCCCCCCCACCCCCCCCCCCCCCCACCCCCCCCCCCCCCCACCCCCCCCCCCCCCCACCCCCCCCCCCCCCCACCCCCCCCCCCCCCCACCCCCCCCCCCCCCCACCCCCCCCCCCCCCCACCCCCCCCCCCCCCCACCCCCCCCCCCCCCCACCCCCCCCCCCCCCCACCCCCCCCCCCCCCCACCCCCCCCCCCCCCCACCCCCCCCCCCCCCCACCCCCCCCCCCCCCCACCCCCCCCCCCCCCCACCCCCCCCCCCCCCCACCCCCCCCCCCCCCCACCCCCCCCCCCCCCCACCCCCCCCCCCCCCCACCCCCCCCCCCCCCCACCCCCCCCCCCCCCCACCCCCCCCCCCCCCCACCCCCCCCCCCCCCCACCCCCCCCCCCCCCCACCCCCCCCCCCCCCCACCCCCCCCCCCCCCCACCCCCCCCCCCCCCCACCCCCCCCCCCCCCCACCCCCCCCCCCCCCCACCCCCCCCCCCCCCCACCCCCCCCCCCCCCCACCCCCCCCCCCCCCCACCCCCCCCCCCCCCCACCCCCCCCCCCCCCCACCCCCCCCCCCCCCCACCCCCCCCCCCCCCCACCCCCCCCCCCCCCCACCCCCCCCCCCCCCCACCCCCCCCCCCCCCCACCCCCCCCCCCCCCCACCCCCCCCCCCCCCCACCCCCCCCCCCCCCCACCCCCCCCCCCCCCCACCCCCCCCCCCCCCCACCCCCCCCCCCCCCCACCCCCCCCCCCCCCCACCCCCCCCCCCCCCCACCCCCCCCCCCCCCCACCCCCCCCCCCCCCCACCCCCCCCCCCCCCCACCCCCCCCCCCCCCCACCCCCCCCCCCCCCCACCCCCCCCCCCCCCCACCCCCCCCCCCCCCCACCCCCCCCCCCCCCCACCCCCCCCCCCCCCCACCCCCCCCCCCCCCCACCCCCCCCCCCCCCCACCCCCCCCCCCCCCCACCCCCCCCCCCCCCCACCCCCCCCCCCCCCCACCCCCCCCCCCCCCCACCCCCCCCCCCCCCCACCCCCCCCCCCCCCCACCCCCCCCCCCCCCCACCCCCCCCCCCCCCCACCCCCCCCCCCCCCCACCCCCCCCCCCCCCCACCCCCCCCCCCCCCCACCCCCCCCCCCCCCCACCCCCCCCCCCCCCCACCCCCCCCCCCCCCCACCCCCCCCCCCCCCCACCCCCCCCCCCCCCCACCCCCCCCCCCCCCCACCCCCCCCCCCCCCCACCCCCCCCCCCCCCCACCCCCCCCCCCCCCCACCCCCCCCCCCCCCCACCCCCCCCCCCCCCCACCCCCCCCCCCCCCCACCCCCCCCCCCCCCCACCCCCCCCCCCCCCCACCCCCCCCCCCCCCCACCCCCCCCCCCCCCCACCCCCCCCCCCCCCCACCCCCCCCCCCCCCCACCCCCCCCCCCCCCCACCCCCCCCCCCCCCCACCCCCCCCCCCCCCCACCCCCCCCCCCCCCCACCCCCCCCCCCCCCCACCCCCCCCCCCCCCCACCCCCCCCCCCCCCCACCCCCCCCCCCCCCCACCCCCCCCCCCCCCCACCCCCCCCCCCCCCCACCCCCCCCCCCCCCCACCCCCCCCCCCCCCCACCCCCCCCCCCCCCCACCCCCCCCCCCCCCCACCCCCCCCCCCCCCCACCCCCCCCCCCCCCCACCCCCCCCCCCCCCCACCCCCCCCCCCCCCCACCCCCCCCCCCCCCCACCCCCCCCCCCCCCCACCCCCCCCCCCCCCCACCCCCCCCCCCCCCCACCCCCCCCCCCCCCCACCCCCCCCCCCCCCCACCCCCCCCCCCCCCCACCCCCCCCCCCCCCCACCCCCCCCCCCCCCCACCCCCCCCCCCCCCCACCCCCCCCCCCCCCCACCCCCCCCCCCCCCCACCCCCCCCCCCCCCCACCCCCCCCCCCCCCCACCCCCCCCCCCCCCCACCCCCCCCCCCCCCCACCCCCCCCCCCCCCCACCCCCCCCCCCCCCCACCCCCCCCCCCCCCCACCCCCCCCCCCCCCCACCCCCCCCCCCCCCCACCCCCCCCCCCCCCCACCCCCCCCCCCCCCCACCCCCCCCCCCCCCCACCCCCCCCCCCCCCCACCCCCCCCCCCCCCCACCCCCCCCCCCCCCCACCCCCCCCCCCCCCCACCCCCCCCCCCCCCCACCCCCCCCCCCCCCCACCCCCCCCCCCCCCCACCCCCCCCCCCCCCCACCCCCCCCCCCCCCCACCCCCCCCCCCCCCCACCCCCCCCCCCCCCCACCCCCCCCCCCCCCCACCCCCCCCCCCCCCCACCCCCCCCCCCCCCCACCCCCCCCCCCCCCCACCCCCCCCCCCCCCCACCCCCCCCCCCCCCCACCCCCCCCCCCCCCCACCCCCCCCCCCCCCCACCCCCCCCCCCCCCCACCCCCCCCCCCCCCCACCCCCCCCCCCCCCCACCCCCCCCCCCCCCCACCCCCCCCCCCCCCCACCCCCCCCCCCCCCCACCCCCCCCCCCCCCCACCCCCCCCCCCCCCCACCCCCCCCCCCCCCCACCCCCCCCCCCCCCCACCCCCCCCCCCCCCCACCCCCCCCCCCCCCCACCCCCCCCCCCCCCCACCCCCCCCCCCCCCCACCCCCCCCCCCCCCCACCCCCCCCCCCCCCCACCCCCCCCCCCCCCCACCCCCCCCCCCCCCCACCCCCCCCCCCCCCCACCCCCCCCCCCCCCCACCCCCCCCCCCCCCCACCCCCCCCCCCCCCCACCCCCCCCCCCCCCCACCCCCCCCCCCCCCCACCCCCCCCCCCCCCCACCCCCCCCCCCCCCCACCCCCCCCCCCCCCCACCCCCCCCCCCCCCCACCCCCCCCCCCCCCCACCCCCCCCCCCCCCCACCCCCCCCCCCCCCCACCCCCCCCCCCCCCCACCCCCCCCCCCCCCCACCCCCCCCCCCCCCCACCCCCCCCCCCCCCCACCCCCCCCCCCCCCCACCCCCCCCCCCCCCCACCCCCCCCCCCCCCCACCCCCCCCCCCCCCCACCCCCCCCCCCCCCCACCCCCCCCCCCCCCCACCCCCCCCCCCCCCCACCCCCCCCCCCCCCCACCCCCCCCCCCCCCCACCCCCCCCCCCCCCCACCCCCCCCCCCCCCCACCCCCCCCCCCCCCCACCCCCCCCCCCCCCCACCCCCCCCCCCCCCCACCCCCCCCCCCCCCCACCCCCCCCCCCCCCCACCCCCCCCCCCCCCCACCCCCCCCCCCCCCCACCCCCCCCCCCCCCCACCCCCCCCCCCCCCCACCCCCCCCCCCCCCCACCCCCCCCCCCCCCCACCCCCCCCCCCCCCCACCCCCCCCCCCCCCCACCCCCCCCCCCCCCCACCCCCCCCCCCCCCCACCCCCCCCCCCCCCCACCCCCCCCCCCCCCCACCCCCCCCCCCCCCCACCCCCCCCCCCCCCCACCCCCCCCCCCCCCCACCCCCCCCCCCCCCCACCCCCCCCCCCCCCCACCCCCCCCCCCCCCCACCCCCCCCCCCCCCCACCCCCCCCCCCCCCCACCCCCCCCCCCCCCCACCCCCCCCCCCCCCCACCCCCCCCCCCCCCCACCCCCCCCCCCCCCCACCCCCCCCCCCCCCCACCCCCCCCCCCCCCCACCCCCCCCCCCCCCCACCCCCCCCCCCCCCCACCCCCCCCCCCCCCCACCCCCCCCCCCCCCCACCCCCCCCCCCCCCCACCCCCCCCCCCCCCCACCCCCCCCCCCCCCCACCCCCCCCCCCCCCCACCCCCCCCCCCCCCCACCCCCCCCCCCCCCCACCCCCCCCCCCCCCCACCCCCCCCCCCCCCCACCCCCCCCCCCCCCCACCCCCCCCCCCCCCCACCCCCCCCCCCCCCCACCCCCCCCCCCCCCCACCCCCCCCCCCCCCCACCCCCCCCCCCCCCCACCCCCCCCCCCCCCCACCCCCCCCCCCCCCCACCCCCCCCCCCCCCCACCCCCCCCCCCCCCCACCCCCCCCCCCCCCCACCCCCCCCCCCCCCCACCCCCCCCCCCCCCCACCCCCCCCCCCCCCCACCCCCCCCCCCCCCCACCCCCCCCCCCCCCCACCCCCCCCCCCCCCCACCCCCCCCCCCCCCCACCCCCCCCCCCCCCCACCCCCCCCCCCCCCCACCCCCCCCCCCCCCCACCCCCCCCCCCCCCCACCCCCCCCCCCCCCCACCCCCCCCCCCCCCCACCCCCCCCCCCCCCCACCCCCCCCCCCCCCCACCCCCCCCCCCCCCCACCCCCCCCCCCCCCCACCCCCCCCCCCCCCCACCCCCCCCCCCCCCCACCCCCCCCCCCCCCCACCCCCCCCCCCCCCCACCCCCCCCCCCCCCCACCCCCCCCCCCCCCCACCCCCCCCCCCCCCCACCCCCCCCCCCCCCCACCCCCCCCCCCCCCCACCCCCCCCCCCCCCCACCCCCCCCCCCCCCCACCCCCCCCCCCCCCCACCCCCCCCCCCCCCCACCCCCCCCCCCCCCCACCCCCCCCCCCCCCCACCCCCCCCCCCCCCCACCCCCCCCCCCCCCCACCCCCCCCCCCCCCCACCCCCCCCCCCCCCCACCCCCCCCCCCCCCCACCCCCCCCCCCCCCCACCCCCCCCCCCCCCCACCCCCCCCCCCCCCCACCCCCCCCCCCCCCCACCCCCCCCCCCCCCCACCCCCCCCCCCCCCCACCCCCCCCCCCCCCCACCCCCCCCCCCCCCCACCCCCCCCCCCCCCCACCCCCCCCCCCCCCCACCCCCCCCCCCCCCCACCCCCCCCCCCCCCCACCCCCCCCCCCCCCCACCCCCCCCCCCCCCCACCCCCCCCCCCCCCCACCCCCCCCCCCCCCCACCCCCCCCCCCCCCCACCCCCCCCCCCCCCCACCCCCCCCCCCCCCCACCCCCCCCCCCCCCCACCCCCCCCCCCCCCCACCCCCCCCCCCCCCCACCCCCCCCCCCCCCCACCCCCCCCCCCCCCCACCCCCCCCCCCCCCCACCCCCCCCCCCCCCCACCCCCCCCCCCCCCCACCCCCCCCCCCCCCCACCCCCCCCCCCCCCCACCCCCCCCCCCCCCCACCCCCCCCCCCCCCCACCCCCCCCCCCCCCCACCCCCCCCCCCCCCCACCCCCCCCCCCCCCCACCCCCCCCCCCCCCCACCCCCCCCCCCCCCCACCCCCCCCCCCCCCCACCCCCCCCCCCCCCCACCCCCCCCCCCCCCCACCCCCCCCCCCCCCCACCCCCCCCCCCCCCCACCCCCCCCCCCCCCCACCCCCCCCCCCCCCCACCCCCCCCCCCCCCCACCCCCCCCCCCCCCCACCCCCCCCCCCCCCCACCCCCCCCCCCCCCCACCCCCCCCCCCCCCCACCCCCCCCCCCCCCCACCCCCCCCCCCCCCCACCCCCCCCCCCCCCCACCCCCCCCCCCCCCCACCCCCCCCCCCCCCCACCCCCCCCCCCCCCCACCCCCCCCCCCCCCCACCCCCCCCCCCCCCCACCCCCCCCCCCCCCCACCCCCCCCCCCCCCCACCCCCCCCCCCCCCCACCCCCCCCCCCCCCCACCCCCCCCCCCCCCCACCCCCCCCCCCCCCCACCCCCCCCCCCCCCCACCCCCCCCCCCCCCCACCCCCCCCCCCCCCCACCCCCCCCCCCCCCCACCCCCCCCCCCCCCCACCCCCCCCCCCCCCCACCCCCCCCCCCCCCCACCCCCCCCCCCCCCCACCCCCCCCCCCCCCCACCCCCCCCCCCCCCCACCCCCCCCCCCCCCCACCCCCCCCCCCCCCCACCCCCCCCCCCCCCCACCCCCCCCCCCCCCCACCCCCCCCCCCCCCCACCCCCCCCCCCCCCCACCCCCCCCCCCCCCCACCCCCCCCCCCCCCCACCCCCCCCCCCCCCCACCCCCCCCCCCCCCCACCCCCCCCCCCCCCCACCCCCCCCCCCCCCCACCCCCCCCCCCCCCCACCCCCCCCCCCCCCCACCCCCCCCCCCCCCCACCCCCCCCCCCCCCCACCCCCCCCCCCCCCCACCCCCCCCCCCCCCCACCCCCCCCCCCCCCCACCCCCCCCCCCCCCCACCCCCCCCCCCCCCCACCCCCCCCCCCCCCCACCCCCCCCCCCCCCCACCCCCCCCCCCCCCCACCCCCCCCCCCCCCCACCCCCCCCCCCCCCCACCCCCCCCCCCCCCCACCCCCCCCCCCCCCCACCCCCCCCCCCCCCCACCCCCCCCCCCCCCCACCCCCCCCCCCCCCCACCCCCCCCCCCCCCCACCCCCCCCCCCCCCCACCCCCCCCCCCCCCCACCCCCCCCCCCCCCCACCCCCCCCCCCCCCCACCCCCCCCCCCCCCCACCCCCCCCCCCCCCCACCCCCCCCCCCCCCCACCCCCCCCCCCCCCCACCCCCCCCCCCCCCCACCCCCCCCCCCCCCCACCCCCCCCCCCCCCCACCCCCCCCCCCCCCCACCCCCCCCCCCCCCCACCCCCCCCCCCCCCCACCCCCCCCCCCCCCCACCCCCCCCCCCCCCCACCCCCCCCCCCCCCCACCCCCCCCCCCCCCCACCCCCCCCCCCCCCCACCCCCCCCCCCCCCCACCCCCCCCCCCCCCCACCCCCCCCCCCCCCCACCCCCCCCCCCCCCCACCCCCCCCCCCCCCCACCCCCCCCCCCCCCCACCCCCCCCCCCCCCCACCCCCCCCCCCCCCCACCCCCCCCCCCCCCCACCCCCCCCCCCCCCCACCCCCCCCCCCCCCCACCCCCCCCCCCCCCCACCCCCCCCCCCCCCCACCCCCCCCCCCCCCCACCCCCCCCCCCCCCCACCCCCCCCCCCCCCCACCCCCCCCCCCCCCCACCCCCCCCCCCCCCCACCCCCCCCCCCCCCCACCCCCCCCCCCCCCCACCCCCCCCCCCCCCCACCCCCCCCCCCCCCCACCCCCCCCCCCCCCCACCCCCCCCCCCCCCCACCCCCCCCCCCCCCCACCCCCCCCCCCCCCCACCCCCCCCCCCCCCCACCCCCCCCCCCCCCCACCCCCCCCCCCCCCCACCCCCCCCCCCCCCCACCCCCCCCCCCCCCCACCCCCCCCCCCCCCCACCCCCCCCCCCCCCCACCCCCCCCCCCCCCCACCCCCCCCCCCCCCCACCCCCCCCCCCCCCCACCCCCCCCCCCCCCCACCCCCCCCCCCCCCCACCCCCCCCCCCCCCCACCCCCCCCCCCCCCCACCCCCCCCCCCCCCCACCCCCCCCCCCCCCCACCCCCCCCCCCCCCCACCCCCCCCCCCCCCCACCCCCCCCCCCCCCCACCCCCCCCCCCCCCCACCCCCCCCCCCCCCCACCCCCCCCCCCCCCCACCCCCCCCCCCCCCCACCCCCCCCCCCCCCCACCCCCCCCCCCCCCCACCCCCCCCCCCCCCCACCCCCCCCCCCCCCCACCCCCCCCCCCCCCCACCCCCCCCCCCCCCCACCCCCCCCCCCCCCCACCCCCCCCCCCCCCCACCCCCCCCCCCCCCCACCCCCCCCCCCCCCCACCCCCCCCCCCCCCCACCCCCCCCCCCCCCCACCCCCCCCCCCCCCCACCCCCCCCCCCCCCCACCCCCCCCCCCCCCCACCCCCCCCCCCCCCCACCCCCCCCCCCCCCCACCCCCCCCCCCCCCCACCCCCCCCCCCCCCCACCCCCCCCCCCCCCCACCCCCCCCCCCCCCCACCCCCCCCCCCCCCCACCCCCCCCCCCCCCCACCCCCCCCCCCCCCCACCCCCCCCCCCCCCCACCCCCCCCCCCCCCCACCCCCCCCCCCCCCCACCCCCCCCCCCCCCCACCCCCCCCCCCCCCCACCCCCCCCCCCCCCCACCCCCCCCCCCCCCCACCCCCCCCCCCCCCCACCCCCCCCCCCCCCCACCCCCCCCCCCCCCCACCCCCCCCCCCCCCCACCCCCCCCCCCCCCCACCCCCCCCCCCCCCCACCCCCCCCCCCCCCCACCCCCCCCCCCCCCCACCCCCCCCCCCCCCCACCCCCCCCCCCCCCCACCCCCCCCCCCCCCCACCCCCCCCCCCCCCCACCCCCCCCCCCCCCCACCCCCCCCCCCCCCCACCCCCCCCCCCCCCCACCCCCCCCCCCCCCCACCCCCCCCCCCCCCCACCCCCCCCCCCCCCCACCCCCCCCCCCCCCCACCCCCCCCCCCCCCCACCCCCCCCCCCCCCCACCCCCCCCCCCCCCCACCCCCCCCCCCCCCCACCCCCCCCCCCCCCCACCCCCCCCCCCCCCCACCCCCCCCCCCCCCCACCCCCCCCCCCCCCCACCCCCCCCCCCCCCCACCCCCCCCCCCCCCCACCCCCCCCCCCCCCCACCCCCCCCCCCCCCCACCCCCCCCCCCCCCCACCCCCCCCCCCCCCCACCCCCCCCCCCCCCCACCCCCCCCCCCCCCCACCCCCCCCCCCCCCCACCCCCCCCCCCCCCCACCCCCCCCCCCCCCCACCCCCCCCCCCCCCCACCCCCCCCCCCCCCCACCCCCCCCCCCCCCCACCCCCCCCCCCCCCCACCCCCCCCCCCCCCCACCCCCCCCCCCCCCCACCCCCCCCCCCCCCCACCCCCCCCCCCCCCCACCCCCCCCCCCCCCCACCCCCCCCCCCCCCCACCCCCCCCCCCCCCCACCCCCCCCCCCCCCCACCCCCCCCCCCCCCCACCCCCCCCCCCCCCCACCCCCCCCCCCCCCCACCCCCCCCCCCCCCCACCCCCCCCCCCCCCCACCCCCCCCCCCCCCCACCCCCCCCCCCCCCCACCCCCCCCCCCCCCCACCCCCCCCCCCCCCCACCCCCCCCCCCCCCCACCCCCCCCCCCCCCCACCCCCCCCCCCCCCCACCCCCCCCCCCCCCCACCCCCCCCCCCCCCCACCCCCCCCCCCCCCCACCCCCCCCCCCCCCCACCCCCCCCCCCCCCCACCCCCCCCCCCCCCCACCCCCCCCCCCCCCCACCCCCCCCCCCCCCCACCCCCCCCCCCCCCCACCCCCCCCCCCCCCCACCCCCCCCCCCCCCCACCCCCCCCCCCCCCCACCCCCCCCCCCCCCTACCCCCCCCCCCCCCCGCCCCCGCCCCCCCCCACCCCCCCCGCCCCACACCCCCCCCCCCCCCCACCCCCCCCCCCCCCCACCCCCCCCCCCCCCCCCAACCCCCCCCCCCACCCCCCCCCCCCCCCACCCCCCCACCCCCCCCCCCCCCCCCCCCCCCACCCCCACCCCCCCCCCCACCCCCCACCCCCCCACCCCCCCCGCCACCCCCCCCCCCCCCCACCCCCCCCCCCCACCTCCGCACCCCACAAGCGCCTGCATTTTGCGATCCAAAAATGGGAGAGCTGGCACGTGTTCCCCTTGGAACCAGAATTCCCCCACAACCTGGGCATTGTCGTCCTCGGAGGACTCACCCGAAGATGAAGAGCTGGGAGACCGTCTGGAGGACCGGGAACGCCTCGACGACCGCTTTCTCCTCCTGCTCTCCCGAACGGAGGGGCCAACGGATGCGCCCACTGATGTGGACGCGCTGACTGGCGGCGAGAGCTGGAGGGCCTCCGCCGCCCCGCTCGAGGTGCCCGCCCGGGCCACGCCGGCAAACGCTGACGTGGGGGGCTCCGGCTCCCCTGCACCCAGCGGGGGACCGGAATCACTGGCCACACCGCCGAGGGCCTGCGAGAGGTGCATCAGCGTATCCGCTAAGTTGCGTACCAGAAAAAGGATCAGTGCCCGTGTCGCCGGCCGGCTCCGTAGAGGCCACGGGAGAGCCCTCCCCCGCCGGGAAGGGGTGCTCCACTGGGCCAGCGGGCCTGCCCCGCCAATGGGGGACAGACCCAAAGCCGCAGCCGCCAGCGTCGCTGCACCAATCCGCCCGACCACCGGGCCGCCTACCGGAGACCCCGGGCCGGTCAGGACCCGAACCCTATTTAAGAGGGCTCGAGCTCTGCCCGAAGGTTCCCTGCTCTTGGCCCGCTTGGGACCCAAGCGAGCGCGAGACCGGTCACGACCAGCAAGGAGAAAGAAGGAATAAAAGTGAGAACAAGCAAGGTGAGGAAAAGTCGGAAAAAAAAGGAAAGAAAAGGCAAGTTTAGAGGCCGCGACCAGTCTCCTTCCAGGCCTTATGCGAGACGCCAACCACACCACCACGCCTTGCTGGGTCTCGCCGCCGGGAAGGGCACGGACCTGGAGAGGCGTCTATATATACCCAGGTTCCTCCCGCCAAAGCGGCTGGGAGCCAATCAATGCACCCGGTTCTGCAGCATGCAATTCCTACCTTGCAACCCCTTATTTTGCTGCGCTGCTCACCCCAGCAGCAATGGCTGCCCCTGGTTATTCAGGTGCATCTTATTTCATGGACAAGAAGAAGCAAAGTCATTGTGGATTTGCTGCCATTTGATTTTATGTCTTATTTTTGTTTTGCTAACTGGAAAGACATAAGGAGGCACAAGTAATTGTCATGGATAATGTTGCTGAGTAAAAACGAGAGTGAGTAGATTGGAAAATCAACAAAAAGAAGCATTTATCAGCATATTATGCAAATGCTGGAAGAAGCAGACATTTCTAGGACTGAACTTAATGTTCAGCATTCTTTGAACAATACACTGTGGAAGGCAGCAGCTTTTGTTACCATAATAGAAGGGGAGCCCTTGTCATCTTATCATTGTCTCAATTCACTGGCTTCTGGTGTTCAGGAACAATCAGTTGAATGGTGCCACTTGAAGGTGAGGAAGATCAGCAACAGGCAAGAAGAAGATGCAATAAATTAAGTTACAGGAGAAGGTATGATTATATTTAGTAGTAGCATAATGTTAGGATCTAGAAATTACTTGAATTAGAAATGTTCATGACATTCTGTGCCAATGAATTTCATTGCTGAATCTGTCTATTCACTTGCATAGTACATGAAAATAGACCCAATAGTGCTTCTTCCTTCTCTACTACCTGAACTTTCATATCGGTGATATTTGTATTTACCTGTCTATTTGTCTCAATGTGATTTTAGAATGCACCAAAGTTATTAATAGCCCAATCCAGAGGAAAGGAGGATGGACTGACCTGTGAAGTTGGCAAAGCCTTGCACTGGTGCCCACCCTGCCAGCACAAAAGGCAAATGCATTGATGGAGGCTCCAATATGCAGGCAGCCTAGTGCCCCTTAGGCTTGCTGCTGCAAAAGCCAGAAGTCGCAGCTGTGGCAGGACTGTGCTGGCATCTGAAATGGATGCTGGCATGGGGTGTGTGGGTATTCCCAGGGACAGAGCTGATGTTAGTAGGATTCCACTTGGGGTTTGCAGTCAATTGCCCTTTAGCCCTGGCCCTGGACTTACACCATCCTTTTGAGTGGCATATGTCAATTGGCTCCAATGGAGGGCCTTCTGAAGGCAGCAGGGATGTTGCTGTTATCTCTTTTCCCAAGTCTCCAGAAAGCCCTCTGGAGGCAGCAGGGTGGTGCACCAGCAGTGCTGTTCCCAGATTTCTCCATGGTCTGGATTGGTTGTAAGTTATGCAACCTGGAGATCAGTAGCAGTATGGAGAGACTTTCCCATCCCAAATAACCACTTATACACACACACACCCTAGTGGAATAGGGTACCATTGCATTGTCAATCAGCCAAATACATAGGAAATGTCATATTGAACAACGAAGTAACATACATATTTGTATGTTAATATACATGCATGTATATTAACATACATGGGAATGGGCAAAATGTTGAAAGATAAGTTGCAAAAAGGAAATAGATGGTCAGGAAAGCAGAATGGCAGCATGTAGACAGTCAGAAAGGAACTAATGAAAATCACTCATCTTAATTGAAATGCACTGGGCAATTTTGGTCCAGTGGTATTTACCTGGAAGGGCTGTAGATATTTTCCCAAACTAGACATAAAGAAGGGGAAATTAGCTTTAAAAGGGTTCCGGAAAGGAATAATGTGAGACCTTGTAGCCTCTGTCTATCAGGGTGGATCTCAGTAGGGGTACTCCGAAATAAAATTATGAAGAAGAAGGGTGAGAGACTAATTATAAACATGTAGAAATAAAATAAAAAGAATAAAAATGTGAAGAACTTACACTAAGCCCCTGAACATTGATTTCTTGAACAATTACATGCACACCAACAAAATGGAGCAGTTTATAAAAGGAAGGAAAAAAGAAATTGGGAAATTTTAGGGAAGGGACCAACAACCTTAAATCTGAGGCTTGAGACCTGGAGAGTTCTAGGTGTAGATGAAGTGGAGATCCAAGAAGCAGAGTGAGGAGCTGACAAAATGAAGAGGAAAAGCCTGCAGAGTACAGCTAGGGTACTAAGAAGGAAACCAGAATTCTGAACAGCAGAGATCTGGAAAGGAAATCTGAAGAACCATTTATGGGTCTAGCAGCAGCAGCAGCAGCAGCAGCAGCAGCAGCAGCAGCAGAAGAAGAAGAAGAAGAAGAAGAAGAAGAAGAAGAAGAAGAAGAAGAAGAAGAAGAAGAAGAAGAAGAAGAAGAAGAAGAAGAAGAAGAAGAATGGTTTAGATTTATATATTTATATGCAAAGGGGCTTACAAACTCCTTTCACTTCCTCTCCCCACAACAGACACCTTGTGAGATAGGTGGGCCTGAGGAAGTTCCAGTTGCAAAGCTCAAGGTCATCAAGCAAGAATGTGTAGGAGTGAGGAAACAAATCTGGTTCACAGGTAAGACTCTGCTACTCATGTGGAGGTGAGGGGAATCAAAACCAGTTTTCCAGATTAGAGTCCACCTGCTGTTAAACATTACATTATGCTGGCTCTCTAGTGGCCTTTTATGGGCAGAAAGACTCTAAAGTAGTTGAGGGTTTGACCTTTCTGATTTTGAATTGGATCAAGATAAAAAGTTTTAACTGATTGGTTTAAAGTTCACAGCTGTTAAACTTTGGAGGAGGGGAATTGGGGAAAATATCTTAATTTGGCTATTGTGAGCCAAAGCTACATTGGCACAAAAGGCCTAGGTAAGGCACCATCATTAACACACTATAACTAGGTTGAAGGAAGCCAAATCTTCATGGACATAAAAGTCAGAGTGAGGCAATGTAATTCCTGAAACAGGTTGTAGGGCAAATTAATGACTTGAGTTCCCTTCTTGATTAAGTAAAAAAGAAAGAAAGAAAAGGGATCAAAAGTTGGTAAATGAAATAGCAACAGCTTTGGGCTGGGCAGACACCTCTGGGGTATGTCAGGAAATTGGAGGAGTCTCCTGCATTGTTGTCAGAAAATGGCATGCCACTAAAGTAGTGGAGATTGCACTTGTTCTGCTCTGCTTGCAGCAACACTCTTTCTCTTAATCTGCCAATGTCATGGCTGAACCATTATGAGACCCCCCCCCCCAAGTTTCAGATTCCCTGGCACTTAGCTGTTGTAACGGACACCCCTTTTACAGCCTAAGTCTAAAATAGGAGGAAAGCCATACTATCTGAGGGGTCTCAGCTGGTGGGAGGAATGGACTCCTCACATTATGGTACATGGAGAATCACAGAAGCTCCATGGAGGTTCAGAAAGTCATTATGAATAGTTAAATATTAAGTTAAAGCTTAAAGCTCTTGGATGTAGGTACAGGAGAGAGAGAACTAAGGTAATGGTAAGTGTCTGAATGTGAAGTGAGAAGTGCTGTTGACACACGGAAAATAATGGGTGCCTCTTGTGTATAAGGACTCTGGGTTCTGGACCACCATGTACCTTCATGTACAAAAATTGAATGCACCAAAATTTGTAATGCTTTCATCATCTTGTGACTGCCCATGGTTGTAACAGCAGCCATAAAGTCCTGAGCTGTTCCTCTCAGGAAAAGCTACAGTATGAATATTCAGGTCCCTAAGGACAGTAAACCTTGAGATTATCAATACCAAATTAAAGGCTGAGACTTGAGATTGTGTGGAACAGCTGAAGGGGGAGAGTATGATGTAGTACCATTCAGTGTAACCTAGAGATGCTGAGAATTTCATGGTGAACACATTCAGTAACGTATCTTGACACGTAGTGTCATGGCAGTGGAGTTTCATTCCCTTGCCATGCAGGGGCTGTTTCATCTGTGTACAAGATGAGATTCTATCTGGGGTCATGGATGGCCAGGCCAGGTTATTAAATGAGGTGAGGGGAACAGCTACACCTGCAATAAGGCTGCATGAAAATGCACATCTATATAATAGCATCAATAGCACAGACTTGAATGACTATCAAATTGTATTTTTTAAAAAACAGAGTGTCTATTTATAATTGATGACTGACTATTCTGTTTATTTATACTGTTGATTCCCAAGTGGCATGCAAGGTCTGTGGAAGTAAACAGGAAAGTAGAATTGCCATTGCTCTGTGAGAATGTACGTGTGTGAAGCATTGTTGATTGCTGTTTACTGTACAATTTGCATACTTAAAACGTAACCCAATGAACTGGTTCAGAATTCTCACAAACAGCAAACTGATTGACATGTAACTGACTCTGTAACTGGCAAACAAATGGGTGAGCATCTCAGTAATATATTTACTCCTGTATAGACTGCATGGTTAGCTAGTATTTCTTCATATCAATTGATAACAAGAGATCAATAATCCCATTGTAGTTTCTACAATTCAGATACTTTGATAGAACACATCCAAGATCTGTAAAAGTAAAGTTAAAATGTCCTGCATTTCGGCATGTCTCATGGTGATCTGAATTAAGCTGCATCAAGTATACATACATACTTCATAATAAACTACATGGAATTTTTAGACACTTGGATTTACTGGAACTTTTTCATATGATCAATGGACTGCATTGTCTTAGATGAGCCTTTTGTTGGCTTTTTTTGGGCTGATAGTGCTTCATGTTTTGCTTGGAATATATGATGTTCTGAGATACACATATACCCCTTAACATAAATACACATATACTCCTTAACATGAAACCTTTTTCGTTTCATTATTTTAAGCAATGGCTGGGTTTAGTTCTTACATTGTGAAAATTGATTTGCACATCCCTACTGTTCGAAGCCTTTATGAACATTAGAACAGGCTTTTATCAGTCTTAAAGATGTATTGCTACTTTGAAGTAATATCCTGTAACTCAGTTAGTCAGCAAATAATTTTACAAAGAACTACAATAGATTAAGTAACAGGTTAATGCAAATAGCTGCTGTTATCTTTTGAACTGTTTCAATGAAAAGCCAAGTATTTAGCCATGGTTCAGTTCAAAACACATATCAAATACATTAGTTACTCTAACAGGGAAGCTAATCATTTCCCTAAAATTCATTTGAGCAGCTCTGTTGAATTCTCAGTAACCAGAGAAAATGATAGTGAATAATTCTTTCTACCCACTAAGAGGATAATGTTCTCCCCACAGTATCTTTTATAGTAAAGGCTGTGTTGAAAAGACAAACACCTAAACTCATGAATATTAATACTTTGATCACGCTAGATAAATGCACAGAGGCCAATTCATTGTTGTGACCCAGTGTCTCAAAATAGTACTAAGCCAAGCTGTTATTGCCTGTAGCAAAATTCCTTTAGAGTCCAGAAGACTTACAGTGACAAAGAACTACTGTAATATATTGTATGACAACTTCCCCCTCTCCCCAGACTATCATCAGCTTAAGATAAATGACCAGTTTGATCCATCACTACACTACATATGCAGTTTCAGAATGAACCTTGATAACTAAAATCCTTATAGGTCCATCTATATGTGACATGATCAAGATTTGAGGCATCATCTACCCATAGAATGCATTTTACCACTAGTACTTTCCGAAGGACTAGCCTCACAAAAACATCTGCCAGTGAATATAAACTGTGTGATTTCCATTTACACAGATAAAAGGCAGAGGTGTGCACAATCCATAATACCTGGGAGTAATCCACCAAATGTTAGCCTAGCCAGTAGATTGAAATCACTGAAGCGATTGCACACACTTAAGTCCCATTCTGCAGTCTTTGCAAAAGAAACTTAGATGTGCTTAACTTGTCAGATTTTCTCCATTGTGTCTAATGTTGGAACTGATAAAGTAAGAACAAGGTTTTTGTCAGGCTCAGAAGAAAAAAAATAGAACTACAAGCTTGCTAATAATGATTGCTGTGTATATTCAATGTCAAATACACAATAATGATTAGCTACTCATCAACTTTATAACAATGTTTATTTGCAAAGGATACAGAATAAACAAACCATTTCCACTGAATCCCTCTTTCCTGCTGTAGAATCACATTCATATCAATCCTCATGGAACAGTATTTCCTCAGGGAGCAGTATTTCATAGAGATATATGAGCTGCTGTGAGAGAGACCAGAAAGTTCCATTATGCTTATGGATAACTCACTTTGGATCCAACCTTTTATCTCCTTTTCAGATTATTCCTTTCCTGAAGTCTGAGACTGATAAAAAGTGACTTAAGGAAGAAGTTACTTTTGTACCTGGAACTGCAAAATCCTGAATTTTTCATTTCAGGAAGGCTTAGTAGATTGAGGATGATACTAATGATGCAAGTTCATGTGAGGCTTAGCAATTCTATGATTTTCCCACATACAAATGTGGTTACATGACAAAGAAATGAATTTTACCAGCATCACACCTATTTGCTGAAACATGGATATGAGAGCAAAATGGCAGTTAATCATAAAGAAAAAAATGTGGGCCGTTAGCAAGTACATTGACCATTATATGCCTGGTTATGATAGAATATTTTCCACACGGGTCCATAAGAAATTTGAAGTTCCCAATAGAACAATGGGGCTTGGAACCCAAGACTTAGTTTCATACTTTCAAGAAGACCATGAGCCATTATTACGATGCCCTGGCATGACTCTTTGTGTAATTCAGGCTACTGTATGTTAAAATGTAATACATGTAATTTCATCCATGGTTGGACAGAAAGTGATTGAAGCCAACTTGTTAGTTGCATTGGCAAACAACTGTAACCACCTTTCTAAGTGGCCTGCATCTCCCATATGATACCCTTATTTCATACCTTATCAGATCTGTGCGGAATGCAGTACATGAAGTGGCACCCATGCTGATGGCTTCTGAAATGAAGTGCTGCTCAGATTAACATGACCAGGAACCTTTCAGAAAGGTCATGGAAAATCACCTGATGTGCTCTAACATATTGTTATTTTTTTTTTTAAAAAACCCTCCTTCCTGATGTGGTGAATCTCTCTGCAATACCTTCCTCTGTACAGAGCTGCAAAATACCATGCCCACTTAACTCCTGCCTGAGATTCTCAGTTCACTGATCCTGACACAAGACCATTGTCATTCCTGAAGGACCATGTTGGGCAGGTTACATATCTCTCCCCTCCTTCCTTACTACTGCACCAAGCTTTTCAACTCATACATTGTTGGAAGATTGCATGATAATTGCAGCCCATCTAGTATTGCTTGTTCCTATGCAATTGGGTAGGCTTTTCCAGGGATAGTTCAGATAGCAGGGAAGCAACTACCTGGGATGTGATGGGCCCATCAAGAACAGTAAGCATCTCTTTTGGATCCCCAGGAGCAACCTCATGTTTTGAAGCAATACGTTTGACTTTTACTTCCAAATTTTACAAAATGAAATATTCTCTTATAACAACCCAGCTTGCTCAAAGGAAAGATGTATGCTATAAAGTAGTTTAAAAGAAAAAAAATAAAGTCTAACTGCCAACCTACCTATAAGAGGCTAGGTTGTTCAGTGCACAGTATTTATGTATTTAGCATAATTCATTTGTGCTGAGTGCTTAACACATGGGGGGGGGGATCATTGCTAGGGATACCACCCCCTAGTAGCTCTTTGCATTTAGAAATCTTGTCTTGCCTTTGCTGCTGGGAGAGAAGCAGATTTTCATACAAAAGCCTTCAAATAAAATGTAGTCAGGTCCATTTTCTTTTGACTTAATAGAGTAGCAGTTTGAACCACATTCAAAGCATACAGCAAGGTGAAGGTTCAACATCTTTTTTTCCCAGGGTCTAACTTTCTAAATGCTTTCAAATTCATCCTGCCTCAGCATCTCATGAGCCCTTTACAAGTACTGTGCCCTGTACTATTTCTGTTTTCTGTTTTTCTTAGCAAGACAGTGATGTCAGAAAGCATGCTGCTGTTTTCTTTGGTAAAAGCCTTACACACCTCTCTTCCTTTCTTTGTCTCCACAGGTTTCATAATATTGAAAGCTTTAGCAAAAAGGCAATTTTCCTTTAGTTGTGAGGTGGTTGTTGTAAGTCGCTGTTTAGATCAATGTTTCATTGTTGTCATCACAGCAAAAACAAAACAAAAAACAGACAAAAACCCAACATCAAGAAAAATTATTTCAGACAAAAATGATTCATAGTTATTGCTGTTCAACCTTGTTTCCTTCTATCAGTTCACTCTTAGCTGCCGATTTGTTGACACTCATGATAACTTAAATTAAGCCACTATGACAATTGCCTACTTCTTGTTTGGTGTCCCCTCCTTTTTGCTGTCCCAGGGAAAGTGGTAGAGGGAGCAAGTTTAGTTGACCTTTCATTGCCACACTTAGCTAGTAGGTGTAAGGAACTCGAAGGACTTGAAACAAAACGACTTAGGACAGCTCATTTATTCCATAAACTTCAATGATCACAATACACGCCATGCGAGAACTGGCCCCTCTCGGCTAGAATCGTCGTTTTTACAGACGAGAGCACTGCCCCTCCCCCTGGTATAGTTCCCAAGCATAGTTTCACACAGGAAAAGCGAAAGTAAGTTTCAAACAGATATGATAAGCATAAGCATAGCAAGGTCAGTACTCCGGGCAGCAAGCCCAGCACAAGGAATGTGCCAAGGACGAGTCGGGCGGGGGATCGCACTAACCCCCACCCTTACAGTAGGCTGCTAATGGCTTTATGGATCACATTTGGAGCTAGGTGGATCACAAGTACTATAGGTTGACCTAAAAAAGACAACTCATGGGACTCTTGTAATTGAGCTCCCATTGATATCAATGGGAGGAGGTGTTTCTGCAACAACAGCCTGATACCAAATTAAGTGACTTTTCTGTTGAAGGAAGGCTTCTTAGGCTGCAAGTGATTGGTTTGGATAGGGGAAGGAAGTTCTTCTATTTTTTAATTTGTACCATTCCTATTGACCCACCAAAAATGGTGGTTCTTTTTGTTCAGTCTTCAGGCCTAACTGCATGTTACATTTTCCCTAAGAATGTCCCTTTGTTACCAGACTGACCTATGGTGGACCAAGGGAACCCTGTTTTTAATGCAGTAGCATCTCTACCACCTCAGTCAACCCTTGGGTTGCCTAGCAGTGTACTGCCAATAGGGGGGAACCTATTTTGGACATTAGCTCAATGCCCCTACAAGGAAAAAGAATTTTGACTGGACTTGACTGGACTTGACTACCTCAATTGAGACAGTAAAAATCAATAGCTATATATATCAATACAAACTCACTGCATGAACCAGTACCAAAGTCTTGTTTTGTCAGTTCTGCAGTCATGAAATGTTTTTCTTTTGTAAATTCAAGTTTTTCTTTTGTAAATTCAAGTAACCTGTCTATTTTTTTCTGTGGCAAGTTGCCTATCTGTAACATTTATTGAGCTGCACAAAGGATAACCACATAGCAGTGGAATATTGTTAATGTAATCTGTGAACAGACTCATTGTTAAAATACAGATAATTTTCTGGGCAATGGATTTTCAGTAATGAGTAAATGGATAGGAAGGAAGTATATAATCAATAATAAACAGGCATGACTAATGGATAGAAGCATCCAAATTAAGAAGGGTACATGCCAGTAGATGCAGGTGACTGCATGGGAGAGAAAGAAAATTTTACAAGAGCATAATTCAATAACAATTCAGACCTGTTCAAAAGATGATATTCAGTACATTGCCTGGGAACCCCTTACACAGTATTTGCATTGTGTTTAAGGACTGTAAGACCAACTATAGTTAAAGGTTTCTAGGCCCTTAATTATAGTAGTTCTTACACATATCTCTATAATACTAAAACTAATTATAGCTGTATCTTCCAGATTAGCATACAAGTAATACTATCACCTAAAACCTTGCAACAAAACATATAGCCATAATAACCATATTAAAACAAATGCAGTTTGGGGGTGCCGTGTGGTTTCCGGGCTGTATGGCCGTGTTCTAGCAGCATTCTCTCCTGACGTTTCGCCTGCATCTGTGGCTGGCATCTTCAGATGCAGGCCAAACATCAGGAGAGAATGCTGCTCGAACACGGCCATACAGCCCAGAAACCAC
>NC_059429.1:55029469-55078266 GCF_021028975.2 Sphaerodactylus townsendi | reverse complement strand
TCAGGGTATCATCAGGAGACTGTCCTGATGATACCCCCAAAGTTTGGTGCAGTTTTGTTCAGGGGGACCAAAGTTATACACCCTCAAAAGGGTAGCCCTCATCTCCTTAGCTCCCATTAGAAAAAATGGGGGATACGGGCACCCCTTTTGAGAGTCCATAACTTTGGCCCCCCTGAACCAAACTTCACCAAACTTGGGGGTATCATCAAGACAGTCCCCTGATGATACCCTGACATTTTGGTGCTGATATGTTTACAATTGCGCCCTCTACAGGTCAAAACGTGAAAAAACAGCAAAAAAATAAAAACGCAATTCGGATCTGATGGGATTCAGACAGCTCAGATTTGGACCCTGCTCGTCCGAATCTGTCCGAATCAGTGCAGATTCGGTCAAAATCTGGATTCGGACTGTCCGAATCTCCAACCCTAGACTCCCTCTCCAAACTCCAAAGCCATGTATCCTATCCTTATTTTCTCAGAAGTCTTACCAAGTCTTACCAAGTTTTAGGGGATTTATTCCATGCAAGTATGTATAAAGCTGCAACTTTAGGCTGACTGTGTTAATAAAAGCATGTATAATCCTGAAGTTTCAACAGATATTAAAGATTTTTACAGAAATATTGCATTGTTTAATTCCGAGATTCTTACAAATCAGTTTCCTACCTCCTTGGGCTTCCTGTAAAATCCTGTATGATTCCAATGTAGTATAGTGGTTCGATTAGGATTTGGGATGCCCAGAATTAAATCCTCAACCTACCACAGAAGGTTGTGTTTTGACCTTGGACCAGACACACACATTCATCCTAACCTATCTCACAGGACTATTGCGAAGATACCGTAATATGGAGGAAAGGACAACCAAATAAGCTGCTTTGGGCTCCTATTCAAGAATAAGGTAGAGTAATAATGAAGTTTTTTTAAAAAAGATTCCATTATACAAATGTTACTGTTGTGAACTCTGCCATAGTTCAGCATAAACCACACTGCATTAGTAATATCTTAATTGGGCCTCTAATTTGAACAATTACAAGTCAATGCACTTTGAGTAGTGAGTATGTTGGATCTGTTATTATGCAGTTAAACTCCCTACTTTCATCTTTTCTATGGATTATTTTATCTTCTTTTGTTTTTGTACCCTGTGCTACTGTACTTGATTAATCACTCTGATGTAATTAAGCATCCATCCGCAAGCCTTTCCCCCCAGAATGTTAATCCTTTGATTTATATAAAAACACATAATTCCTACTCCTTTCATATGTCTGTATTTTTAAGATATACTCACATTGCTTAGACAGCTGCTTGCTTGGCCTTTAAGCATCCTGTTTACATTAGCAACCAGGAAGTCTTGATATTAAAAATCCCTGAGAAATGACTGATTTTTTTCAACTGGTATAACAATACACATCTTTGCAAAATTAGCACAAAGAAAAAACAATTCCATCACTATTGTGGTACTTATTTCTTCATTTATAAAGCCATGTACAAATACAAAAAGATAATAACAAAGAACTAGAAATACGCAGAATTTACAACACAGGCAATAAAAGGGAGAGAACAAGTAGATTTTTTAAAAAATGGCTGTCCTGAACAGAAATTTTTTAAAACTCTTCCCCCAAAACTGATGAAGACTGAATGTGACACATTTCATAAGAGGGGCATTCCAGAGCTTGAGGCGACCACATGTAGAGGCAAGTGTGTCTTCCCTGCAACACGGAATATGGAACACAGCCTTTCTCACAGACCTTAGCTTAGAGGATCATTTGTGAATAGAGGCCTGTGACCCTTTATGCAAGCAGTGCTTACCCGACAGCTTTGCAGTGGGGTATTTCTGTGGTTTCTTGTTTAAATGGGATTCTCTTGCTGCGAAGAGTCCCCAGCCGAGCAAAGTTGCCATTCTGTCCACCTGTTCTGTCTGTGCAACCTCCAGCTGGGGATGTCGTCTGCTGCCTTTTTGCTTTTGCTTTTTTTGCTACCTTATTTTTTTGCTAGACCCTTTAAATTTTGTGTGGATTTCAATGGTCTATTTGGCTTAGTAATGGAGTGGCAGCATTATTTTTTTAAAGAAAGCTCTCTGATCATTCTGAATTGCTGGCTCAAGGAGAGGGAGGAACAACTGTTAGGTGGACCAGAGAAGGTGAGAACAAGCGAGAAAAAATGATGAATGTGAAATGCAGGCTGACTCCCTTTGCTTTCCCTATGAAGGGAGAGGAAAAGTGACACTTTCAGGTTTCAAAACTGCAGATATTCTCAGTTCTGAGGCATGGTGAATTTGGAAGAAGGTAAAATGTGTGCATAAATTGCCCATGACTCAAACCATGTAAGAGCTGAAGCCAGCATCTTGGTTTGGCCCAGCAATACTTAGCAACCAACAATGTTGTTTCAGTGTAATATGATCTGACCACCTGCTAAAGCTGAAGATTCCAAACTATGTTGGTGGCAGAGGCGTATCTAGGGAAAATGGAGCTTGAGGACAAAATCTGAGTTTTGCGCCCCCCCATGGGTTGCCGCCCTCCCCCACCGTGACCAAACAATGATATTTTACACCAGGTCGTTCCAAAGTCATCATCACATTATAGAACATGCCCCAACTCACAAATTTGAACACAGCAATGGCCATGCCACGCAGCAGAAATAAAATTTTTTGAAAACGTTTTCAAAATGCTTTCAAAATGTTTTATTATTGCTGTGAATACATTTTATGGTGTTGTATCCAGTCCCCCCAATTGGGGGAAACAGCATCACTTTCAATGTTATTGAAACTGGGGACCCCAGGTTCTCCCTTTAAGGTGGATTTAAAAGGAGAATCTGGGCTCCCTAGTTTAAACAAGTGGTGCTGGAATCCACCCCCAAACAGCATCATTTTCAATGGTGTTTAAACTAGGGAGCCCAGGTTCTTCTTTTAAATCCACCCTAAAGGAGAATCTGGGGTCGCCAGTTTAAACAACATTGAAAGTGATGCTATTTTGGGGTGGATTATCCCCCACCCTGAAACAGCATCACTTTCAATGTTTAAACTGGGGACCTCAGATTCTCCCTTTAAATCCATGCCGAAGGGGGTGGATTTAAAAGGAGAATCTGGGGGAATTTGTGGGGTGCCTGCTGTCAGGGGTGCAATTATTAAGATAGCAGCACCAAACTTTCAGGCTATCTTTAGGAGGCTCTCCTGATCATACCACCCAGGTTTGGTGAAGTTTGGTTCAGGGGGTCCAAATCTATAGACATTTAAAAGTGCAGCCCCCATCTCTTATTAGCTCCCATTGGAAACAATGGGGGATGTGAGCACCCCCTTTGGGAGTCCATAACTTTGGACCCCCTGAACCAAACCTCACCAAACCTGGGTGATATCATCAGGAGTGTCTCTCAAAAACTCCCTGAAATTTTGGTGCTGCTAGCCTAAATACTGCACCCTCTGCAGACCAAAAATGGAAAAAACACTAAAAAACAAAAAAACCCCACAAACGGACCTGCATTTCTCGCGCCATTTCTCGGGGCACCCGGGGACATTTGACTCCCCATGTCTCCATTGCAGATACGCCACTGGCTGATGGGCATTCTCACTGGCACCAACATCCTGTAGATGGTGTACTGTTCCTGCTACTGTGACACGAATTACTGCTTCCAGTGCTGGTTACTGTACAGGTAGCAGACTGAAGAGATGCATCGCTTCTTGGTAGTGGGCATACGCAGCAAGGGCACCATACATGAAACTGAGAAAGTGCACCACCAGTGCCACAAACATACCCAGCTGCTGCACCACCTCTGGATCCAGATCCATGCTCAATAGGTTCAGATCTCCTGGCTCACAAAACGTGCTCCTACCTGAAAACTGCAGAGCAGGTGTAAAGGCAGGCACCAGCAATTAAAATTCAAAAGGCAGGGCGGAGACTTCATTCATGCTGCTGCCCCAAAACAACAGCTAATCAGAACACAGGACACCGGCGATGTTCACACATGCACGGATACTTTTGCAGTGTAAATACAAAAGACCCGGGCTCATGCAAAACAAACTGGAGTATTTCCTCCCAATCTTCACTCTATTCCTTCACAGAAACGGGCAGCTATGCAAAGGGAGAAACCAGGATAAAACAGACCTGGATTGTAACCTGATATAATTGTGCCATGCAGAAATGGCCTGAGATTAGTAATACCTGGGAAGTCTTTAAAGCAGTACAAAATTGCAGAGGGACTGGTACCTGATGGGTTCAGTGGTATGTTCTGAGTGAAAAAAGAAATCCAAGAAAGAAAAGAACCAGGATTAAGGTTTGACTCAATTTTGTTACATCATAGCTTTTGCATAGTAATCCCAGAGGGATAATCTATTTAACAATTATACATCAATAGGAAGCCAGGCTAATGATTAAAAAATTTAAATCCTTTAATTAGTAACTACTTTAAAGGGCTGCAATATTTAATAGTAACTTAAAGCTTTTGTTAAGTAATTGATTTAGGCCAATTGTCCAGCTGAGTTAAGATCGCCTTTACTTGTGGAGATAATTTTCATTTGGTAAACTTTAAATTTTACAGAGAAACCCTAAACAAGTATACTTACAATACTACTACCTCAGGGCTATCTAAATGGGTTTTATTCTATAAAAGCAAGTTCTTAGGATTTTGCACGTTTTGGTAATACATAAATCTAAATACAATTTAATCTGCTAAAAGCAGATGCTCAATCAATCAATATTTTTAAATGGTTGACATCATTCATATTTACTAACTGAGGGTTGTTTGCATTTTCTTATGTATTAAACTAAAGTATCCCTTCCCTGTAACTTAATATCTTGATTTTATTATCTGTTAAGCATTAAAAAGTTAAAACTTTGTAAAGAAAGGTACGCTGAAAAACAAGAATATTACATTTTTTTCAGCTTTGTCTTCACTATTATGCCTTTATTAATAGATTGAGCCCTCTGAAAACATGCTGTATAAATACTATGTTAAATTGTTGCTTTTATTATGTTGAACTGGATGAGGTCTTTGACTGATAAGGACTCATGTTTGCGTGCATTAGCAAACCAAATCTTATAAGTGTGCTTCTGAGAGAAACAGAGGTTAGAAGATCAAGATGGAGAGTGCATTTCATGTGAGGTGGGCAGACTGGAAGAAAGCACAAAGACAGAGTGGGTGAGTCACAGCGATGTTCTCGAAATGAACAAGCTGGCAAGCAAATATAATAAAGAGGGGTGAACTAGGGACAAGTTTAGGCCAGAAACAACGATACAACAAACACCACTGAATTGAATTCCACTATCTGTATGCTTGAGCAAAAGGTGTTTCTATCTTCTCATGGAATGTGGTGGGGATCCCAGATATCCTCCCGCTACAACCCCTTGAACCCCCTGAAGAGGTGTTCCTGAAGTCTAGAAAAGCCTCAGAAACATTTTAGGAAGCACAAGGGATGCATTTAGGGTTGCCAGCCCTTCAGTGGCAATCTCTGGAGCATTTGGAGGCAGAGACTGGAGGACAACAACTAGGGATGACAACCTGTGGGTGGGGTCTGGCATCCCCCAGAATTAGGGATAATTTTCAGATTACAGAGAACAGTTCCTCTGGAATACATGGATGCTTTAGAGGAGGGACTCTATGGCATCGTACTGCACTGAGGGCTCCATACCTTCTCAGGCTCCACCCCCAAATCTCCAGGAATTTCGCAACCCGGCGCTTGGGGGTTGTTAGGTTCCCCCCCCCACTGGCCACCAGCGGGGGATGGGGATGAGGTTGCCAGATCCAGGTTGGGAAACCCCGTTCAAACTTCACCTTTTCCACTTTGTCTTAACTATCATTCCTCACCCTCAAATTAGAAACTAAGCTCCTTTCCTCTGCAGTTTTCTCACTGTCTAAATTTAGACCGTAAGCATGTGAGGGCAGGGACCTTTTTTTTTTATGGTGCTATAGTCTAGATATTTATAAAACAAACACAATAAATTTTCCTGCAATTATATAATCATGTAAATGCCTTGCATATTAACCGAAACATTTTCCTTCAGTAATGTGATCTTGCCTTGCCAACATTCCTTGTTCTGTAATAAATCCTGAGCTACGTTCCTGTCAGATTTATGGTCTACTCTGCATTGATTCCAAAGATGTAATTCAGCAGAGAAAGTCGCCCAGCTAGTTTGATCACAGATTGTTCCCTTCTCTCCTGTTTTCCATCGCTATTCCAAATGACTTCCTTTTGCTCGCCGCACTGCACCACCACCTCCATCACAGCCCTTGCTTAGTATGTGCAAACCGTTTACAGAGCACATGGAGGGAAGTGGGGAAGGAAGAACACAGCGTTAGCCAGGCATTGGGGAAAAGGTAAGAGTTTTCATGGATCAGCTTTCAGCTGCAGTCTGTTGCTCTTTTTGAGCTCCGCTCTCATCCACTTGTGTGTGCAAAGTTTCTATATATACTGCATGAACTTTTGTGCAGCATGTTTATGCATATTCATTTTAAAGAATATGAGAGACAGTTAGTGCCTCACGAGTCCCCATATGCTTTAACACAGCATAAGCATCTTGCTTGCACCCTCTCTGCTTTTATATGTCTTTTGCCTTTTTGCATGGCATGCACCTATACTGGACACAGATTTACAAAAAATAAAAGGACAAGGAAAGAAGAGACTACAACAGAGAAAGGATTGGAGGGACAAATAGATCAAAGCTCCAATTCAGAGAAAGATTTACGGTAAGACAATTTTAGGAGTATCAGAACTCCAAGAAGTATATTACAGAACCAAGGTTCATCTACCAAACAATTTAGGGCAGGCATATATCTGGTCTTTAAATTCTGTACATACCCGGGATTTCATGCTAATTTTCTGCTCTTCCTCTATACATGCATTGCCGCTTATAGTATACATAACAGATTCCCTGCTGTTAGAACAGATGGGTTAGAATAGGTGACTAGAACAGGAGCTAGAACATTTTGAAAGTCATTTTCCTATAGTGGAACAGACTAATGGAAGCACATATAATTTACATACAGAAGGTCTCATGTTCATATTCTGGCATCTTCAATTAAAATGAATTTTAGTACCAGGACTTGGGATTCATTATTTATTTACTTCATTTATACCCCATCTTTCTCTCCAATGGAGACCCAAGATGGCTTACATAATTCTGCTCTCCTCCTCCATGTTATACTCATAACAACAACCCTGTGAGAGGTAGGCTAGACTGAGTGTGTGTATTATCGAACCAAATCACACAGCAAGCTTCCACTGTAGAGCTTGGATCTGAATCTGATTCTTTCAGATCCTATATCTCATATTCTCCCATTATAAACCTAAGCAAAATTTTAACTTCATCCTATACTGCCATATGTGCGCTCCACATGTGCTGGACCAGACTGCAACAAGTGGGGGGTGTGGAGCACGTGGTGGAGGGGAGGAGCAGGAGGAAATGTTCAAATTTTACTTAGGTCTTTATGTGGAACAGAGTATAGTCAGCTACTTTAACCACTATACCACACTGGATCTCACTTCTACCCCAGACCTTTCTGAATGGCTGCCAGTTTTGGATGGAGCAATGGCTTGCCTCAGAATAATTGAAGCAGGGATTATAAATATACATTTACTCAATTTGAGTTCAACACCCATACATGGATTGTAGTAGCCATGGGTCAGTGACACTAACTTGTATAATTGGGCCCAACTGGGATGCTAGTCGGAAGCACCCCCACCCACTGCTCCACAGGGGGCGGTGCTTCTGTGTACCACTGGGGGGTGGGTTTCTTGTCTTTTCCTGAGATCTTTTTCAAACCCATCGTGCTGCCATTTTTGGGAAGGGTTGCAGCCAAGCTAGACTAACTGTCACATGACTGGGAAAGGTTTTATTTTCCTAGTCCCACACACATGGGAACCACTCCCCCTCCATCCACCTAGAGAACTTTTTAAAATTAAAAATTAGTAACTGATATAATGATATATCAATTATCAGGTTTTGTTGTTTTTTTTAAAAGCCTCAGAAAACAACCCCTTGTGGCATGGAGGGGGTGGCCAGTGTAGGGACAAAAGCCAGGAGAATGCAGGGAAACTTACCATCTGGATGCCAGATAACTGGAGTTAACAACCTCTAGGTGCAGCTAGATCCCCTAGAATTTCAGTTGATCTCCAAACTATAGAGATCAATTTTCCCTGGAGAAAATGGCTGCTTCAGAGGTGAACTCCATGGCATTATACAGGTATCCCTTCCACATCATGACTTTCCCCATCATGGTTTTGATATATTGCGGGTCGGCATAAGAAATTAAATGGGAATTTTTGGAGAATTTTGTGGAAGCCGCAGACAACACACAAAGCCAGCCGATGACATAGAAAATGTTTAGAAACTCAAAAATTCAAAAAAATATATGTACAGGATTGTATAAAACCAACATATTTTATCTTTTAATACCATAAATATACACAATTTTTAAAATGTTAAAATGAAAGAATAAAAATTTTCAGACTTATTTTCAGATATAAAAGGAGAGTCAAAACCTTTATGTGGATTTCCAGGTTTCAGGGGCACCGCACACCTTACCCCTGTGATGTGGAAGGGATATCTGTACTCTGCTGTAATCCTTCCCCTCCCCTAGCCTTCCCTTCCCCAGACCTCACCCCCAAATTGCCAAAAAAATTTCCAAACAAGAGTTGGCAACTCTACCCACAACTCCTGTGCTGCGTTGGCAGCTGCAGCAACACCAGATTTCCACAGGAAAGTATTGCCATGTGGAAAAGATCTTAGACATAGTGGCCATATCCATCAAAGAACTAGATGCACTTATGCACGTTGATGTCCATGTGACTGTGGTCCATATTATAAAGATAAAGGTGGTCCCTAATGCAAGCACTGGGTCATTACTGACCTATGGGGTAACATCACATTATGATGCTTACTAAGTAGACTATATTTACAGGGTGGTTTGCCGTTGCCTTTCCCAGTCATCTGCACTTTACCCCCAGCAAGCTGAGGTACTCATTTACCAGCCTTTAAAGGAATAGAAGATTGAGTCATCCTTGATCAGCTAGATGAAACCAGCTTCGGTGGGATCAAACTCAAATCAAGAGCACAGCTTGATCTGCAGCACTGAAGCTGACATAACATGGGGTCCACATTTAACAGATGATCCACATTTGACACCTCCTGGAAGGGGTAAAAATCTTTAAGTATCGCCAGACATTTCAACAATGTACCATCTGAAATGTCAATATTAGATTTACGCTGCAATCATTAGAAGATGCTCACTGGCATACCTGCTCTCAGTGCCATGTGGGGCAAGGCACTGTTGTTAAATTTCATTTTAAAAATCCCCATAGTTCCAAAGGCCTTCTAAATGGGGTATAGTTGTGGTATGCCAATATATATTGTCATATGCCAATATATTGTGGTATGCCAATATATATCAACCAACTAACAAGCTAAAGTAGCAATAAGTAAGCATCAAAACGCAACAGAAAATGTAAGAATATTTTCAGTGCTGGATGCCAAACCAGAACAACATGTTCATGTAAAACACCTTGCATCTTCCACTTCCCTTTTTGTAGTAACAGTTTAAACCACTGTTGTCTTCTGGGGTGCGTCTTGGTTCCTGAGAAGTCACAAAGCATCATCACTTGGATGAATGAAGTTCTAGCTAGAGCAGAAGTTTATTCATGATGACAAAGGCAATTGGAACAAAAGGACTTGAACTATGAGAACATGAAAATTACTTTGGTGGAGTGCATGAACGCTTCTTCTGAACTGACAGGCTGATGCAGACATGGTAGGAACCAGGCCCTGGTGAATCTGAACCCACCTAGCTAATTTATTTATTTAATCATATTTTTATCCCGCCCTTTCCCTTTGGTTGCAAAAGGTGGTACTGGAAGACATGTATTTGACTAAATGGGCTTGGGGATATGGAATCCTTCAATATTTTTGTCTTTCATTTTGCTTAAGTCTACGAAAAACACCATACAAAACCTGGCAGAAGTCATCAAAAAGTTTGGAGCGTGGTGCAATTAGTATGCCAGTGACATCCTAATCTCCTTTCCTTTATCATCTGATTAATGAGATGCCCTTGAATGAATGTCTGGAGGGTAATGGGCAGTCAATAACTATGCAACCCCAAGCAGAATTACCCCCCTTTAAACCCATTAACTTCAATGGATTTAGAAAGGTGCAGTTCCATTCAGTGTTACATTGTGAGGTGGTGTGAGTTGATAATGTAATTTAGCGGTATCTGGGATTAAGGAGTCAGCTGGTTCGGTTTGGCTTGCATGTTGGTCTCTATAAACAAATAGGCTTGCAGCATTAACAGATTTCTAAAAATGTCTGTGGGAATCTTACTGTCGTGAGGACAAATACTTAATTAGCAGAGTTAATGCAATAATGAGGCAGAGACCAGTTGCTTTACTGAAATAACGTTTACTTACTACAGGGAAGGGAAACTTGGAAGAAAAACAATAAACATCTTTCTTACTAGCTAGCACCAACAGCCAGCTTGCTGCTTAGACTATTACATGGCTACTAAGCTATGGATAGACTGAACTGACCACGTGCAGAGTGCAACACAAAGAACATATATCTAAAGCCTATGGAGGCAGACTACTGCATGTATAGCCCACTCCAACCAATAGGAATTATCAATTACCTGGTCACTGGATTTCTGACCTCACTAACTAAATTAGCATGCAACAATTAACCTCTCTTCATTACTGGATTGTGCCCTGATCTGGCACTTGCCAAATCCCATCGCACTTACTAATTGTATTTTGAAAAGCTGTTCCTTTTAGCAGAGGGTATGCATCTCAGTTCTTGTACATGAACATATACTTGGCCTGTCGGATTCTTTCTGAAGCCACAGAATAAGTTTCTAGCTCCTTCACGGCTTACTTGGATAAAATCCTGTATTCTCTATGGGCTTTTGAAGTAGAGGAGGGGATTACAGTTCTTATCAAGGAGATCCTCCTTTCCAGCACAGCTGCTCATAAAAGCCACAATGGTCCTATAACTTAGGTAAATCTACTACAGTATTGAATGGGTCTTGCATATAGAGTAAAGAAGCAGCCTTGAGTCACACATAGTAAATCCAAGACAGTAGTTCTCACTCCTTGCTATGCAAGAGCTTTATTCTGCCTTCTTATTTCTCCTTGGAAAGATCACAGTAAAGCCTGCATGACTTCTATGTGGGCAGAATAATGTGGATTTTCTGGCCCACACTGGCAAGCTTCATTTTCCCTAACCCTATGTCCACAGCAGCCATTCCCTAGCCCATTCCCGCCACTAGGGGACTTTTGAAAATTGGCACCTAAAATATTATTATATCACATTACGCACAATGATTGATGGAATTCTGAATTCCCAGCTTTCATTTTTTTTAAATTAAGTTTTTAGTCTCTTGCATGGCGATACAAAAGAAAATTAGAGTATCGTTGCTTACATTGGTATCTAAATGCAGTTGTATTTAATGGGGAATTCAATGTGGCCAGATTCCGAGCGAGTTAGGAGCACAGAAACTGCAAGAAAACTTGCCATGTGGAAGGCTCTTTGCAACTGTACCAGCTGTGGAAACCACAAAATACCATCCCAGTTGGAAGAGATTCCTAACTGGCCTGTCATTCCTAACTAGCCTATAGCTGGTTGCCCTCCCTGATGCTGGCTGACTCTCAAGCAGTGTGCGGGATCAGCAGTGGTGGCAGGGGCTTCAGAGCAGTATCTGGGATAGCTGGCTAGAAGGGGCCGTAGTTCGGTGGTACAGTATCTGCTTGGCATGTGGAAGGTTTCAAGTTCAATCATTTCCAGTTTAAAAGATCTAGTCATATGTGATGTGAAAGACTCTACTGGAGAGTTGCTGCACCTGTGTCAAGTAGACAGTACTGATCTTGATAGACTCAATGGAGTCTGATTCAGGGTATGAACCAACTTCACAAAGTCCACGTAGCTGCAGGGTGGGGTAGAGGGACCCAGCATGGGGATCCCCCAGCTTATGGGGACCAAGGCAACTATCCCAAATCCCACATGGTTAAGACCACCCCAGAGGAATGGGTGCTTAACTCTGTTAGGATTAAAGAGTTGTTAGTGTCCACTTTTTTCTGATCACAACATGCACACTTTTACAAGTTTGAAGAACTACATCTCCCTATCTAATGTTAGATCTACACAGATGGAATATAGAGCCATGTGACACTACCTGTTGATGGTTTTGTTTCAGTCATGATCCTCTAGACCTATGATTTGCAGTCTGGGATGTGTCAAATCTGAATGTAGGTAAGAATGGAGAAATTTCCCTTAAAGATGCTCCATAGATCCACTGGAAGTGCCGCGACATCGCCTGGAAGCTACTTACGGCAAAGGAGGGATTTTGAGGTGTGTTTTGGTGGATTCATATTCTATTCATGGCAAATGGAGATGCCTGCCTGTAAGCGTCAACCATGTTGATTTGATTTTTAGCCCTTCCCTAGAGAAGCAGGAAATATGTTAGCTGTGATGTCTTCCCCATACTCCAATAATGAGTGGCCATACAGCCCTTCCAAACAAACAAAAGTGCAAAGCTTTGCATAAATGAATCAGCCATGCTGTTTGCAAAGTTATAGAGCTGTTTTAATTTAGAGATGAAGATCTTTGTTCTGTCTAGGTCAGAATGTATATCCACATTATGGTTTTTAATCCATTTATTCCCGCATCCTGTGAAGGGTGGGTAAGCTATGGATCTGACTAGAAAATTTTCAGCACTTCATCAAACCATGGGGGTGGCATGGGGAATACCATTAAAAGTTAAAATGTGAAAACAAAAGGCGGTGGGGGGGGCGTGACACAGTATAGATTTAAGAGTAATAACAAAAACCTGTGTCAAGGCTTAATTCTATTAAATTGCTATTGTCAATGTACATAAGTACTTGTGCTTACATCGCATTTGTATATTTTGCATAACCAGGCAACTAGTCTGCATCCAGCATAAAAACATATTACAGGCCAGGAATCAAACTTATTTAATAAGTTATAGGCAACAAAGCAGTTTGTCCCACTAGCATAAAATATGAGTTATTTTGTTGCAACCAACTTAGGTCCAGGGGTCTATAGCAGTCGTTCCCAATCTAGGGTATGCATACACCAGAGGGTTTGAGAGTATGCAAAAATAATAATTACGTAATGGGTTTACTTAATATGGGGGTATAATTTTAGGGAAATGGGTTGCCAAGGGATACCTGACTGAAAAAAGGTTGGGAACCACTGGTATGGGCAACAGGCAAGAACATCAGCGTCAATATATATGGGCAATAGGCAAACAAAGCTACCTTATACAGTTGGATAAGGTTCATCAGTATTTGCCAAAACAACGCCAAAGAACAATTTCTGCTGTGGTGGCTGGAAAGCTACCACTTGTTTGCATCCCCTCTTCCTAAAAGCAGTGCAAGGGCTCCTTCACCTGCACAGTTTAGAGGGAAACTAAAAAGCTCGTACTGCTAAACGCAAGGTCTTTATGCACGTGTGTTTCTCTGGAAAGCACTGGTCACGTTCGAGTTCCCAAAGGGAAGAGAAGCCAGTCAAAAGCCAGCGCCTCTTCTTGTTTCCTTTTACGGAGGATAAAGGACACAATTAATGTAACATACTCAAGTCACGCAAGAGATCGAGGAAAAGGCCTTTGGAATGTACTGTGTAGAAAAGCGCCACACCTCCCATGTTTCTTTTGTGCTGCCTTTCTTTGCCTCTAGCAGCGCCATCCACAGGCCATAATTACAGAGGGGCCAGTGCCATCTACCGGTCCAGCAAGCAACAAGACATTTTGTTCACACCTATTTAAAAGTCTTCAAATAAAAAATTCTCTCCTATACCAGGGATGAGTAACATACTGTTATAATCTCTTATGTGCAGGGGCTGGGCGAAGTTTCTGGCAATATATCTGAACAAAGCGGTATCACGCCTGTAGAAGTTATGTAATTCCCTCTGAGCAATTCTTCCTAAATACCACACAGATGCCTGGATGCACTGACCTATTCACTCCAGTGAGTTTAAAACAGGAGAACTCTGCACATACGTTCCAGGAAGCATGCTGAAGTGCCAAAACTATCACGGACAAAAGAATAGTGTAATCCCAACCTGATATATGGCAATAGAAGGCTCAGTTAAAGGCCCTTCAGTTAGCATCAAAGGACAAGCAAGCTTCCATTCAAACCAGCGCCGGAATACAGACCCAGGGCCAATGATCTCATTAGTGTTGTGTTCCCCTCCAGGAGAAGCAATGCGTGGCAGCAGATGGAAAAAGGATGCTAACAGATGAAGCCCAAAGTTATTAAGGCTGGGTGATCTGACAGTGAAAACTGCAAAAAGAAAAAAAAACCAGCTGGGTTCCCCAGCCAACGTTTTTGGTCAAGTGATCATCAGCCAGTTGTTAGAAAAAGGTACCATTTGTAAAAAAAATTAATTGGATGGGGCCCGGGAGCAGAGGGAGGAACTGGCTGGTTTCTAGAAAGATAGAGTCCACGGATCCTGTTTTTCTTCTGCCTGTAAACTTCAACGCCTCTGTTGATCCAGAAACGCACTGGGCCCATTTGTATAGAGATAGCCCCAACCTTTTGCCTGAAAACATACCAATACCTCCTTACTGTGGATGGGGTTTTTTTAATGGTCTATGTACAAAAACAACATGTCAGGAAGAAAAGGTTGTGGCCTTCCCTTTTTCGTATGGCGTACAGGGAATACTTCTGCTTGAGAGAGCATTTTGAAGACAGAGAAATACCCACCTATAACACAGAATGGTATAGTATATTTTATCCCCTCAAGTTATGTGTTAGCTTAAAGAAATAGGCCTGTGATTAACAGGTTTGTTCGAGAAGAGCTTCTCACGGCCCGGAATCACTTCTGGGTGCTGTGTGGTTTCCGGGCTGTATGGCCGTCATTTGTTCTAGCAACATTCTTCTCCTGACGTTTACGCTCTGCATCTGTGGCTGGCATCTTCAGAGGATCTTGATGTTGGAAAAGCAGAAGTGGAGTATATATCTGCTCCAGGTGTGTGTGGGGAAAGTGTCCAGGGTGGGTGGGGAAACCTTGTTCGAACACCTAAAAGGCACTGGCAGACTATTTCAGCCAAGTAGAAAAAAAAAATCAGCAACAGCAGAACACATGATAAAACCAACCCTGGACATAGAATATTACATTTGAAAACTAGAAATTCTGGACCACTCCTGGAAAGCCACTCACGATCCAGACTACACAGAGGAAGCAGATTGAAGAATCCATAAGCACATGGACAGATTTTACAACAGGGAAGGAAGAAACTACTGAGAAATGAACAGAACTTGGCTTGCCAGTGTTGCGAAAAAAAATACTAGGAGTCAAGACTGTGTCAAACCAGCTCCACACCTAACACAGTGATGACCATAGAACCACAAAAAGAAACAAAGGCCAGGATACTTCTATTCAGATGCTCCCCACCAGTGACCTTAAGCTATCATACAGGGTTATCTCCCAGGCTGATAAGGTCTTCATTGTTACCTCATACTTCTATTCAAGATGCACCTCAACGCTTCATTGACCTGGTTGCCGCACTTTGTTACTCTACAGACAAGGTTTCCCCACCCACCCTGGACACTCCCACACACCCTGGACAGATATATATCTCCATTCTTGCTTTTCCAACATCAAGATCCTCTGAAGATGCCAGCCACAGATGCAGGCGAAACGTCAGGAGAGAATGCTGCTAGAACACGGCCATACAGCCCGGAAACCACACACAGCACCCAAATTAACAGGTTTACTTTTCCTGAGTAACACTTTATTACTTCACCTGTATTATTTTCATTTGCAGGCTCTTAATAACAGAGCACAGTGAGCTCTTCTGGTGACAGCCTCCGGCTGAGTGGCAGAAGATCCCAGGGTCAATCTCTCAAATCTTCACTCTTAAAAGTAAAACCAGCAATAAATGATATAGAAAACTACTACAGAGGTCTTGGAGAGGCCACTGCCACGCTGACTGCACATAATAGTGATCATTTTATTTTACCTCCACACAGGGCCCCTTCCGCAAGACATGCACACACAGAGAGACACACACCAAGAAACAACAGATTAAATACAGCTACCACTTTCCTGATTTTATAAATGTATTGACATCTTTAAACACTGGTTCACTCAGCTGAATGCACAGGTCTCCTCTGGTTGAATTTGGGTAAGTCCGAATGCTAAGTGCCAGATGTATGCATAAATATATTCCCTTAAGCTCTTTATTGCCAAAGATTTCTGTATAATCAAAAAAGCTTGCACTACAGCAACAGAATTCAATTTTTTTAAAATTACACTCCTTGCTATTCTCTTATCCCCAAATCACCTTTAAGCTCCAAACCCAAAAGAAACCAATAACATGAAGATCTTTAAATAGCAAGCAGTAACATACCCAAATCGTTATTATTTTTTTAAAAAGAATAATTTTATAACATTTGTAAATTCATCAAAAATATGAACAAAAAAATAATTTTAAAGCAATTTAAATATTGCAATTTGATTTTAGCATTATGTGACATAATTATTTTATTTTATCCAGCAGATAAAGTAACCATAGTAACGCATTTCGTAAAAGTAATTAAGTATACCAGTTTACCATATACATATTTTGAAAGCTCTCAAATAATTGCTTTTTTGAGAATGTAGGTGAACTTATATGAAGGCACATTGATTTTAATTGAAATATTCAATATACCAGGTTAATTGCAGTAGGGGATAAAAAAAGAATACGGCTGACAATGCAAACCCTGTTCCAAGTATTTATACTTCTACAAGTTGAAAAGATACTTGATAGGCTAGGAGAATTCTAATTCTAGGATCTTTAATTCTAGCCGATTTAAATCTAATTTAGGCTGTAAATAAAACCAAGCAGCGCCCTGTTCAGATTTTTAAGAGAACGCTGTGAATGTCTTTGTTCTTTAGCTTGTATAGCAAATGTACAAAGAATCCAACAGGTGGCTCCGTGGCGCAAATGGATACAGCGCATTGGACTTCTAGAGGGTGAAGTGGATTCAAAGGTTCCGGGTTCGAGTCCCGGCGGAGTCGCGATTGTGCTTTTTTTTTAATTCCCTTTTCCAAAAGTACTTTTCGTATCACCTCGTACTTCACCTCTAAACGTTTGCTGACCGGGCGAAAAGCTATAGAAGCTGCATAGCCCAGCCCAGTGCCCTACCCGCTTACAACAACAAACACGTCTCGCCGGCCTCTTAGGAGCAGCTTCGCCAACCTACGTTCAACGTAGGCCGGAGGTAGTGGCTTAGCCCCTGATCGGGTAGGAAAGGAGCCCGCAGCCATTCGAGAAGCGCGTGGGCGGCATCGCTTCAGATCCGGGATGGAGGCAGAGGCGTCGAGCCGTTGCCTCACTGTTTAGCGACATTTGTCCGGCCCTGGGGGCGGGCGCGGGTTTGAGGTGCCTGCGTCGCCGACCTTCCTCCTGTCCCTCTCCTGACCAGGCGATGCGAGCGCGGGAGTCTCCATCCCGCTCAGCTTCCGGCTTTGCTCCCCGGGCGTGTAATTAATTACTTCAGCGCCCCTGTCCCCTCATACATCCATTAGAGTTCCCCATCATTCCTTCTTTTGCCGCTCTTTTGGCTCCTCCTCAGCGCCCCTTATCGTCGTGTAATAATCTGTCCTCCTCCGCAACCGTCCATTCACACACACGGTGGACCTTCCAACGGGGAAAAATATGCCGTTGTGGATGATACGAAGCAGCTTCTACGATTAAAAAGAACTGGCTGTGATACAGTTTACGCACACCAAGCTCTGTACGCCCTGCTCTCACCACCTCATGTCGCCTTACCATGTCTTCGTGTAACGAAGCCTGGGGAAAACGTACCTAGCAGGACTCCTTTCGCGTATTGGCCCCCCCCGCCCAGCTACAGTCATTGGGTAAGTAAAACCCCGCAGCGCTGCTCACTACGGATGCTTGTTTGAGTAAAATCAGATCCGCCTCCTTACTATGGCCACACAAAAAGTGCGAAAAATGACGGCTTCGGGGTGAAGCTGCTAAATTTCATATGCGTAGACTCCGAAAAATGGTGTCCTTGTTGTCCATATGGCGCTAGACCCTGAGCTAAAAAAGGAAAAAAGACTTAAGCTGCTGTTAAAGGGAGCTTTTCATTCCTGAGTGAAATGTGCTTTTTAGAAAAAAGGGGAGCTTGGATCAACAATTGATGTATCCCCCTACACCACACAACTCCTAGTGGGCTCTTTGCAGGTAGGAAAAAAGCAAAAGCTTACGTGTTGTCATCCTACCCACAGCTTTAAATCTATAAAGCAGATCGACACAGATGTTTTGTTTGCAGTTGACCTCTTCATCTAATTTGCAGAACTTTTTCTAAATGTTGGTGTTCCAAAACTTCCAAATTAGTACATACTTCAAAACATTTTGTCCAGAAAACTATATGTGCCTTTCATTAACTCCATTTTTATTTGTCACCCTCTCCATCACCAGCACTCTATATTGATTTTGATACAGGAATGTTATTGTTGCAAAAAACTGCAAAGGCATTTTTACTGTCATCCGAAGCTTCACATAATACAGAGGGATCAAAAACTAGGAAAAAAACAAACAAAGTCGGTTTGATGCTGAAGCTTCACTTAGCCAATATCTTCTCCAAGCAAGCATCTTAGGCTTTCAGTGGGATGGCTAACCTTTTAGGAGAGAGACTGAGGTGCAGTGGGCTGGGAGCAAAAGAAAAACTGTGTCCAGGGGCACGCAGGTGAGCCCCGTGCCTGTCTGCCCTGAAACACCCCCCATCACACCCCTGGAATGCCCCTTTGCCACACCTCCTCTGCAGGGTATCGCGCTTCCAGTGCATTGCGCACCCCCCTCACCCCTTTGACACTAAGTGCCACTGCCGCAGGGCCCAAACTGGGGCAATGGTGCGTGTGCCATAGGCTCCTCGCCAACACCACTGGATCTTAGGGCTAACACACAATCTTTTTTTCCAACAAAGCCAGCTCGTGAACAAAACTGTGTGGATTAGTCAGAGATTCTTGGGCCAAGCCCTTTAATTGGAACAGCTCTTAGAAGCTTCTTCATTTTGTGTTTCTATCTTTACCTCTAAGGTTTCACATCTTCCATAAAGGCAACATGCCGTGACATTATGTAGCATCAATGGCAGCATGAATACTGCACTGTTCAGCATAGCAAAAGATTTCCCATGTTACATTTCTTGTAATTACATTTCAAGCACATCACAGTATCCCAAAAAGGCTCATATGTTTCAACCTAGCAATTCTATTCTTCTTTCAGCCGCTTAAATTCCATGCCACTCACTGTCCTCACTCTCAATACGATAATGGAATAGATAAGGAATACAGTTGTCATATCTTACCTTTTCAGAATACTTTGCCAATGAGATTTATATACACTTCGGCATATTTCTCAGAGGGGATTGTGATGTGGGAATTTACAGAAATACAAGGCAGTCAAACATTGCAGATAAAGGCACAATAAGTGTTTCAAAGGGGAAATGTCAGCCCCTGGGCGTTGTAATACTCATTTTCTCTTGATCTTTTGTATAGAATCATTTCAAATTCTTTCTGTGCTAACCCATTAATATCTATAGGGCTTTGCTTATCACTGTTAGCTTTTATTGCAGAGTATACAATAAAACATCAGCAAAATTAACACACTCAAAAGAAGGTCTCTACTCATTAGTAGAATAGAACTTTTGGGCGTACAACCTAATGCATTAAAAAAAGATGCAACTTACAAAAAAAAAGATGAGCTGCAATATTCTCAAATAGGGAATTGTACTCATGTACATTTAAGACTTTTACAAATGTTTCAACAAATTGACACTGAATATATTATTTTTAAAAATATAGTTTTGTTGCAAAAAAGACATTATGTAAAACCCTCCAGAGATCCCTCTTTAGAACTGCTATGGTCGCATGATGACAGTATTATTTTTTATTACTTAATAAAGCATTTTTTTCCCAGAGTGTGGTTTTCTTTACAATATTTCCTTTAACAAAATTAAGGTGCCAAAATTAATAGTAAATTAAATTCACTCTTGATTTCAAGTTTCTTATATATTTCTTTATGAACCCAAAAGATTTGATACAGATTTTAAATAAAAAGGGATACTTTTGCACAAAGTTGGAACAACAGGTTTCCAGAATTCTTGATTTTATGCAATAGTATTTCTTTTCTCCTAAAATTTGAAACACAGTGGTGTTTACTCGGACAATGCAAAGCTCTTCCCTTTTCATTTTCAAACTGAACAAAAGATAGCAACAACAAACATTGTTGGACAAAATAGGACTGCTATGTCTTCCGGTTCTTATATGATGTAAATATTAATCCATAATTCTGCAAATTTACACAAAGCAGTGTTCCATCTTATTTATGATATTTCTTCTTTATCTTGTTTTTCTTGCCTGCTGCAAGGGCTGCTTTTTCAGCTATGATGTCTTTATACTTTCTTTTGTTGTATCTGAACAAGAGAAATAATTGGAAGGTATGAGTGAAGAACAGTACAATCCAAAATATGAGTTTTATATACAAAATAATTTATTTTACAGATAAACAATACCATACTGAATGTCTTCCACGACTCAGGTTTTTTTAACATAAGCTTACTAGTAGCAATGATTGTTTGCCATAACACTAAGTGTAACCACTATAATCAGAAGGAAAGAACCTTTGAGCACAACAAAATGACAGGGAGCAAAACATTGCTAGAGAAGAAGGCTGCTGCTTTTGTGGTATGCTACTTGTGAGCTTTCCTAGAGTCATCTGGTGGTAGGCACTGTTTGAAAAAATGAATGGACCTTTTGATCTAATGCTGCTGTTTCTTTACTCCTACCGTAGTTAAGCACATAAACATCTGGTAGAACAAATGAATTTTGGTAACCTTTCTGAAATACTGTTGAGGATATTTTTTTCTAAAACAAGAAGATCAGTGCCTGTATCTAAAAGATAAAAACACAGCATTTCCATTGGCAGAAGATGCCAAATTTGCCTATGTCCTCCTCCCTCTGCCAAGCCTAACATCACCTGCATTGCTGTTTCAAAGGTCCATGGATCACAGGGAACAGAATTTTGGGCTATAGTGGAAACCAGAAAAGTCGTATTCCACAGTATTTGCTGTACTTTACATCTAACTGAAGAAGATCCTTCAGAGTTGTTTCTTATTTATGTGGTTATATCTTCAATGAGATTAACTGTAGGTACCTTCTAAATTCAGCATCTGCCAGAAGTTCTTCCACAATAGTTTTCTTCCTTTCTTTCTTGGGAATTCGAGCATGATAAAAGTCTACTGGAGAATCCACAATAGTTCCAACCTATGAAAAGAAAAATCAAGGTTAGATTGATTATTATGCACGTTTAAATGGGCTTTGTCTTTTTTTTAACTAAGGAATAATACAAGGGATTATGGTACAGTTATGAATGAAGAGCAGTGAAGCTGAAAATAGGGTATGGTGTTATAAAAAACTACTGAAAGCATACAAAAACCCTGAAGAAAACCCTGTTCTGAAAATTTGAAGGGAAATAAACCAATGGTGAGAAGAAATTTCATTCAGCATGATCTCAGTCAGTACAACATAAACTCATTTATGGAAAAAAATTGCCATCAAGTGAAGGGCTGACTTTATATCCAAATAAAAATGCACAGGACTCAAGACAACCTGAAGCAAATGAGCCTTTGGGATACTCAGGATCACAGAGATAGTTGCTGGTTAACTATCTGATTAGTTTGCAAGCAGGGCTAGTTTGCAAGCAGGGTCCTCTTTCACTGAGCTGACAGTTGCGGCCTCAGTTTTTATACTGATGATCCCCAAAATAACTAGCCATAGGAGTTTCAGTGAACATGCCAAGATAACCTTGCCAGGTCAAACCCAGGACTTCAGGACTGTCAATGACAACCATGGTACCCCTTTTTTGGCCAGGGGTAATGATGGTTAGGGAGACTTATGTTTTAGAGGAAATGTGGTGGATAGAGAATGGCATTTGCAAAGCAGGTGAGGAGTTTGAAGGTACTCATGGTCCAAGCCTTGCTGTTTTAAAAGTAATATGGCAGGATGGCCAAAAGTGCCTTCTGCCAGCTGCATCTGGCTCCCCAGTGTCCCCTTTCCTACACTCAACTAATTGGCCTAGCTGCACTAACGAATGCTTTTGTAACCTTGCATTTGGTTTACTGTTAGCCCAGGCCAGCCTGAAAGCTAAGCTGGGCTGGCCCTGGTCACTATTTGGATGGGAGACCACCACGGAATACCAAGGTCCCTATGCAAAGGCAAACAATGGCAATGAACTTCTGAACTTCTCTTGCCTTGAAAACCCTATGGGGTTGCCGTAAGTTGGCTGTGACTTAATGGCCCCCTAAAAAGTTCTAGATTGGGTTTCCTTTGAAGACAACCTAGAAATTGAAGCTGGCTCAGAATGCAGTGTCCTGATCGCCATTAGGGGATGACCACTGGGAACACATCTTGCCTGATTTGAATCAGCTTAACTGGCTGCCAGTTTGTTCACAGTTCAATATAAGGTGCTTGTTATGACATTGGGGACCCAGAAAGCTAAAGGACCATCTCTCCTTGTATGTCCACATTAGCTATGTTTTTTTACTTTGCTACCTCCTGGGTGTTCCCTCACTAAAAGTGGCCCACCTGCAACTGATAGGGCCTGTGCTTTCTCTTTGATTAATCCCTTTATGGAACAAGCTCATCAAGAAGGTGAGGTAGGCAAAATATTTGGAAACTTCTAGAAGGCAGTGTAAGGCTAGTTTACCCAAAGATTTAAGCGGCAGGCATTTTATAGGGGTGTGGGAAATTGGGGTTTTATTGTTATTTCATGCTTTTAGTCATGTAATGAAAGCCCCCTTGAACGATAAGATCCAGCACACACAGTTTGACACCTCTCTGACATTCTTGGAGCAGCAGGAAGCCTTGAAGGTTCCTATTCAAACAATCATGCAGTGAACAAAACAGCTGCACTTTAGAGTTTAAGGGCAGAAAACCATGATGTGAAAACTGAGTTATTAGGAATAATTAACTGACAGAAACTAAAATGTACTATTTTAGTCGCAGCTAATATAAAACAGAAAAACCTCATACTAATTCACCACAGTAAATGTGAATGCATTTGAATGTATATTTAGCATTACAATATTCTCACAGTAGAGAAGCAGGACACAAACATGCCCACAATTTAGAATACGTTCTTGGTCTGTCTTTTTATTTTCTTACCTGGAAGTATTTGGGGAGACCTTCTCTATCATTCTTTTTATAAAAGCGTTTAGGATCAATGGCTGCTCTCATCTTCAGGGCCTGAAGATCGTTTTTCAATTTGTCGGTCATTTCTGGGGCTTTCATACCAAACCAGCCATCACCTGTTGTTTTTTCCCGCTCTGCCTGCATGTTAGCACCAAGAAAGAGTGATTTCAAAAATAATATTTTGAAATAGCAATCAGGTTTGAATTACATACAGTCAGTAATGAACAGAAAAAAAGCTTGCATAAATTACTTATACAGAGATACATATACGAAGGCTGAACACACCTATAATTGACTTCAACTGAGTCCATGTGTTGTAGCTCACACCATTTTTGTGCCTCCACTTTATCCTCACAACAACCCTGTAAGGTAGGTTAGGCTAAGCATGTATGATTGGCCTAAGGTTACCCAACCAGCTACTATGGCTGGTGCAAATGAACAACCCAAAGCAGGTATTAGAGAAACAGAATCTCAACTAAAGAATATACCAATTGAACCTAGGCTACCACAACCATATGAAGAGTGCTAACATGTGCACTATTTAATGAAGACAAACATGTTCCATGGATAATTTACATGCCAGTAGACCATAAAATGTACACTAGCAGGCCATAAAATGTATACCTGAGTAGCATATAATCACTGTATAATAAACATAGAGCAATTTGAGGACCCACTCTTTGGCAAGATGCCTTGTTCCTGCTTCTTTGGTGGATGTCTGTATGCTTCTTCAGTCCAACTATATTTCTTGCTCTTTATAATGCTGATACACCTTTAAGTTTATATCTTCTGCAAATATCTATTCATACAATGATACTCTGATCTGTCATGAAGGTGTCCATTGTAAGCAAAGCTCAGTCTCCTGTACTCCATGTTGTTTCCTAACACCACACTGTGAGAAAAGTATAATTACTCAATGTAGTGTACATCCCAGGTCATGACATGAGCTGTTCTCTGGTTTGGGTGAGTGATTTACAGCCCTGCCTCTCAAGGAAGGGGGACCTGAGGGAGTGATGTGCAGTCACACTGGCAGATTTGCCCTCCCTGGGGCACTTGCCCTGGAAAAGGGTGAATCTGCCAGCGTGTGGTCACCACCGCCTCCCCAGCAGTGGAATGCCGCACCAATGTCCCTGCTGCCATGGCAGGGAAAGTCTGGGGGAGGAGCTGACATTAGTTGGTTCTCTCCTGGCCACTGGCCCTGTTGTGCAGGTGCCTCAGGATACAGACTTACGTCACTCTATTCAGTCCAATAGGGACTTCCTAGTGGCGGGGAGGCTTTTCAGCATTTTAAGCTTCCCCATGTCACCAGGAAGTCTTCTTGGGGATGGCAGGCTGGGTGCTCGGCCCCTTAGATGGGGCTGTTAGCCTCACTGTATAGGGATTCTCTACTGCAAAGGGCTGGAATGTATTGTTTAAACCATATGTTTAGAAGTTTGAGCATTACAAGCGCAGCTCAGTGGCATGCTACTTACCCTACGTTGTTTCTTTAGTTGGTGGACTGATTCTCTTAAGGGTGGAACACATTCCCTTTTTTCAAAGTCTGGAGTTACAGTACTCCTCTGCAAGAGCTACACATGAAAATAAATGTTATTAGACTGATGCAACTATTACACACTGTTATACAGACAATGATCAAGGAATGCTAATTCTACCACTTGAAGAAACCATTCAAAAGTTAGGAGTGTAAGCTTTGAGAACAGACTGGAAAAAACATTATTCAGAAAAAGCTGATACTATATGAAAATTCTTCATTCAAAGGTGGAAAGATCAAGGGCTTACAAATGTACTACCCTGAAATATCAATGAGTAGCTGAAAGAATTAAGAAGTCTCAATAACTGACAACTTGTAATAAAAGAAACCAACCATGATTTTAACTTACTGAAGACAGCAGACATAGCATGAATTAGAAATATGATACTATATAACAGAGGAACACAAAATCAGTATTAATTTTCAGCACTTAATTTGTAGCAGGGTCTGATCAGCACATCTGAGAAGCTAACAGTGGACTCCTACGCAGAGTTACACCTTTCTAAAACCAATGGAAGTAGAAGGAAATAACTCTCCTTAGAAATGCGCTGTAAATTTAATGCTCTTCTAATGCAACATACACTTTATAAAGCGAAGATTAAGACTAGTACATCTAAATAAGAACTTTTCTTATAGGATAATAGTTACCTCTGCATTTAACATTTATCTAATACTATAGAATCCTGGAATAACAAAAGTAATACTGTCGTTGCCTTGAGGACATAATTTAAGCAAAGCAGATAAGGGTGAAAAAAGAGGACTGATTTGAAGGCAGTTACAGTATGTAAGGTAAGAGTAGTATATAATGCAAAACAGGCAGAATACAAGATGCAAATAAACTAAGTCCGTGGTAGAAGTGTATTTTGAGTACTGATTTTAAGGAGGACTGGTAATAGTTTGATATTGGAGTGAGAATGGAGTTCTAGCCCTAGTTTGCCAAAATCTCAAGATGGGAATACAAGAGGTGACTATCCCAAATACAACTAATATTCTATTATTTCCTAACTGCACTGCAGTTGCAATATGACCAATATTCTCAGGAAAACCACTACTATTGCATTTATCATTTCCACTCTTAAGATTTTAATGGTTTGTTCTGTTTAAATGTTTAAAGCGAAGTGCGCAGCACGCCAGAACTGCATCTCTCCCTATGACTAATCAAAACCCAAGTGACAATCATTTTGATGCATCAGAATGGGGGTGGTTACACACCATTGGTCTGGAGTGGCTCAGCAGAAGCTTTTATGATGATACACCTACTTCGTTATTAGAAAATTGTAGGAGGACTTTGGCTCTATACTAGCCAGCATAGAGTCAAGTCATCCTAAATACAAAGAACACCATGAACAAAGGGCAGATGTTCTAGCATGCCAAAGTAGCAGAAGGATTAGCTGAACAAAGGCATATGGCAGGCGATGTCAACTGCCAGAGAATAACCCTGAATACACAGTTAAACAACATCAGAAAACAAGTTTAGAGTAATACGAGTGGTGTTGCTTTTAAGGTTTTGCATGCAATCCTAAACAGAGTTGCACCTTTCTCAGCTCACCTCAATGAACTTAGAAGAATATAACTTTGCTGAAGATTCCCCTGTTGGATACCACCAGTCTGCAGTTTAGCCAGAGTCAAACTTTGGTTCTTAGTGACAATAATTTTACTTTTAAATAGCATATATAAATTTACTATTGAGACAACAGGGCAACTTATAATATATTTGCACAATGGCAGTCTTTAGGTAGGATGTTGTGTGGTTTCTGGGCTGTTTCGCTATGTTCCAGTAGCATTCTCTCCTGACATTTTGCCTCCATCAGTGGCTGGCATCTTCAGAGGATCCTCTGAAGATGCCAGCCAAAGATTCAGGTGAAATGTCAGGAGAGAATGCTACTAGAGCATGGCCATACAGCCAGGAAACCACAAAACACCCCAGTGATTCTGGCCGTGAAGGCCTTTGACATTACAGTCTTTAGGTAGTTTACCTCATCTTTTTTTTTCTCCTTCAGGGGCACAATTCCATGTGAGCCAGGCTTCTGTTTTCCTGCATCAAAATTAATATACAACCCTCCCAGGTCTTTAATATCTAGGCCAGGATCAATGCTGCTTGATAATGACAAACTGGAAGAGAAGAGATGGTTTATTTAAACATTCAGTCCACTACTAAATCAACACCTACTTGTAATCAACTGTTACTAGCACATTACAGATAACGTTGTTTAAATGCACACAAGTTTGAGGAGGGAAGGTGTCTGTGCTAGTGAGCAACTCATTTTTAACAGTCCATATTTTGGACTCAGCAAGAACTCAGGCCAGTGACATCAGCTCTACCCATTCCTTGGCGCTAAAGAAATGACTCTTTAGCTTCTTCCTATGTGAAAAACAGTGCTGTTAGAAGAAAAATTGGAAAATAAAGAAAGCAATATTATGGTACCAAATTTTGACAGTTTAGAATTTGACAATTTACATGATGTTGATGGAGATAAGTATTTTAATTATATATTGTGTTACTGTATTGTACATTGTTGTTGTATGTTGAACCACGCTGGGAGCCACCCTGACCCCAGACCTTGGCAGGGATAGGGTGGCGTTAAAATCGTAAAGTAAAAGAATCCCTCCTTTATCTATCTCAACTGCACACACCTCACTACACAGACTACATAGAGACTCTTTGCATGCCACGTAAGTGCACATAATGATGTGTTTGATGTTATGTTGAGAATCAGACCGAGGCCACTAGTTCACTGTCCCTTGGTTAGGTTTTCAAGGTCTTACACAGTGATTTTTTTCCCTACTGCATGGCAACTATTGTTTGGCACAAGCTTGAGATCTCCCTTATCATCAGAGGTACTCCACTATTCCAGGCCTTCCTAGCGCAAAAGTTTCTTCCCCCACCCCCGCAACCTGGCAAGCAGAATGACATGAATACTGACCCACAACCATCATAAAAGTTTACCCAAACAGCAGTATACAGAAACAATCTCTAGGTTAGTCTAAACAAGAACTTACACTTTATTAGTCACATTCAGTGAATCTTCATCATCGTCGATAAATTCCTCCTCATCTTCTTCCAGTTCTGAGGACTTGTTGCTTTTTCTACATTCCCCATCAATCTCCGGGTCCTTATCTTCTAAATAGTATGTTTTGCTAGTGTGTAAACCAGGAGTTTTATCAATTGCAAAGAGCACTTCACTGTGGGAGGTGTCCAAAGCTGTTTGTTCACAGCGATTTGTACAATTAGCAGTCATGTTCATTTCACTGGTTTCTTCCAAATCACTGCTGTCAGATTCACCACTCTCATCACTGATAAGAAGTGACATAGTAGAACACCCCTCATCCCCTATTTGTTTGGCTGTGCATAAAGAGGATTCAGCAACTGGATCCTCCTGGCTTTCATCGCTGCCTATACTAACAACAGACATCCTGCAGTCTTCATCACTGCTTTCAATAATTTGTGATGCGATTATATCATTTTGTAGATTACCTGTTTCATGTAGCTTGTCCACATCGATTGTCTCTTCTGGCTGATGGAAACAATTCTGTGAAAGCTTTCTGGTCTCCATGCTGTGTTTGTCTTTATTAGGGGCAGTCTGCCTTGAGACTGTGGGTGTATACTTCACTGGAGATGATTTTTCAGTTCCTTTGCTAGGTTTTTCTGATGCTTGCTCACACATTTCTTCTGAACTCTCCAGAATTTCATAAACATCATTTGGCATTTCTTTTCTAGAAGATTCCCTTATATTTTTGCCCTTTTCTACCTCTTCCTCTGGACAATCCACAATTTCACAGTCCCTATCCTTTCGCATCTCTTTTTTAGGTGTTGTTTTTGTAGATTTTGTTGTAGTTGTCTTAGAGTTGCTTGAAAATCTCTGCTTTAGATCACCACCAATGATAGATTCAGAGTGGGGGCCAGGCTGCTCATTACTCTGAGTAGTCGATACACAGGATGATAATTGTTTATCAAAATCAGATCTTGTGGGTTCTGTATCAGAAATTATTATTGTCTGGGATTTTTCATCCCCTACCACAATTTCACTTTTCCTTTCACCCTGTGATATTGTTTCTGCTTGCAGTCTCAGTCGCATGCTCCTTGTCATTCTTTTAAATTGAGCAGAAGGTTCTACGGATACACCTGAGCACCATGATTCTGCATCAGAAACCACTTCAGCTTGTGATTCATACACAGGGGCAATATTGGCCTTGGCTTGTCTGCTTCTAGTCATTCTTGGGGCACTAGAGGTTTGCATTCCTGAAACAGTGGAACAGCATGATTCCGATTCAGAGATATCATCATCTTGGAATTTGCTGTCTTCATTGGGAAGTGTTCTCCTGTTTGGTCTATTCTTAGCTGGAGATTCTAACTGACAAGGAACTACAATTTGCCGCCTTCTTGTTACCCTTATGAATGAGGGTGTCTGAAGACCAGTGACAGAGGAACAGTTTGATTCTGCTTCTGAAATATATCCATCAGCCTGCAGTTCAGCAACTGAGTCTGCTACCTCCAATTGCTCTTCAACATCTAGTTTTGCTTTGGGATCCTTCATTTTCTCAAAATGAGACTCAGAAATTACATCTGGTTGGGAATTCACTTTCCTTCTGCTCCTAGTTGCCCTCACAGATGCGGTGCCTTCCATTGAGGGACACTGTGTGAATGAGAAAGATGTCAGATATCATTCAAAAACGATTTTCTCAGATAAATATAAATGCCAAATGAGAAACTCTTGATTTCAAATGGCAGAGTACTGAAGTAATGTGATTTAAATCAACCATGTACATAGGATATGATATTAAATCAATCTCAAGCTTGCCTATTAAATCACCCAAATTTTGATACATTCCAGGTTTTTTAAAAGAATTTTACTTCCTAGAATCTACACTACTAGACTGAGATTTTTAAAAAAACCTTAATATGTTTTTGATAATAGCAACATTATTTTTCTGCTGAACAACTGTTTCATAAACATTATTAAATAAAGAAAAAATATTCAGGTTTATTTTGTTTATTCAAATGAACATTAAGATTCCCCCGCAATCATCTTTTCTTCTGGATGTAGCCTATGTGTTGATCATTGGATAACAGTGTCACATTAACAGCCCAATTCAGAGTGTGTGTGTGTGGAACAAGCAACTCCTGGAGGTGACATGGCGTACACTGGTGTATTTGCCCTCCTTCGGGCACTTACTGCAGCAGGCAGCTGTCAAGGCCCCCTGGGACACCCGGGTATGGTGTCCAGCACCACTTTAGCTATCTCATGCCACTGCCAACCCTGTCAGCACAGTGGGGACATCCCCGGGGGTGGAGTCAATGTTAGTCAGACACAACAGACAGACCTCAGATATTTCCATTACAAAGCATTTCAGTTTATAAAACACAGAAACATGTTTTTGATCATTTCCTTATGTTTTTATTTTTGACATTTTTGACTTTTTTGACTTAAGGAAATAATCAAAATTAAATACACGGTAAGGGAATACTATGAATATAAAGATTTTTGGAGACCTTATTACAGGAGGTACTTGCCTGTTTCTTGCCAGCTGCTAAGAGTAAAATAGAGTTACAAAGGCAGATTTTCAAACGAGATGGCACCAACAATGACAGCCTAAAAATTTATCGGTGACAGAGACCATATTTAAATTACTAGCATGACATCAGAAATGATGCAGGCAAAGTTAGTATGCACTCACTGAAGGACATTGCATTGGAGGGGCTTCCATAAAGTATGCTACTTTAACTGATGATTCAGTGATTACTGACCAATTATTTCAACCGATATTTGCAATTTCTGAAACTACCCCTAAGAACATTAGAACTATACCATAATCAGCAAATAGCCCATTTCCTCATGCATTCAATTTAATTCTTAAAGAACAGTTGAAACACATGCCTGATCAGGAGCTTTACTCAATTCCAGTTCAAGCTGTTCATATAAACCCAGTCAGGAAACAGTAATTAAAAAAAAGGCAAAGGCATCATACTCTTTGGACTATTCTTTAGGTCTATAATAGTTATGAAGACATCAAGGCCCATCTTGTACAAGGTACATAGGATAATTAGATACACAGCAAACTCCCTCTCTAGTACTTTAGAGCACATGTACATATTATTATGCAAGATTCAGATAAGTAATGCCAAAACAGATAATTACTGCAATGTAAAGCCTACAAGTATGGCCATGAAATTGAGATAAACAGCATGTCATCAAAAGTAGGACAAAAAGGTTTCACCGAGAACACCAAAAGCCCAGTAGGACAGGGGCAGAAAAAGTGAGGACACTATCCCTCCGGTCTAGACCCATGATAATAAGACAAGAAGGGTATTTCAGATTGCAATGTCTCTCATCCTGTTAACCCGTAGCGAAATTTACTCACATGATCAGACCACTTGCATATCCATTACACAGAACCGGAGAAAATGCTGGCTCTGGTATTCATCCTCCTTCCCTCCCTAAAACCAGAAGTACGCCCCTTGGGTGAGAAAGGCCCTGCTCGGAATTCCTACGCTAAGCCAGGGCTGCATTGCAGCGAAATCTTAGCATGCGTTTTGTTCCCGTGCCCGGCCACCATCCAAAGAAAACTGCTCCTTCTCATGCGCCGCCACTCACGGGTCACGCAGCGTAGATCGTGCGCCTAGATGATGCGCGTGGCCAGAAGCAAGGCGAGCGGAGCAAGACGAAAAGAGCCCCAAAGAGTTCAAAGACCCCCTGGGCTCGGAAACGGACAACCGAGCCCGCCCTCTCCCTCCTAGGGCTGCCTGCAGTTTCTCCCGCTTCTCACCATCGGAGAACCGTTGCTTCCTGCCGTGGACGGTGCCGGCTCACTCCGCCGCGCTGCTCGCCTGGTGGCCACCATCTTACCCACGGATGTACCGGAAGCGCGGCTTCCCATTCATTGCCGGATCGCTGAGCGCTGCATAAGAGCTCCGACTGGAAACCTCCTCCCTCTCCTCCGTTCCCCTCGAGGATTGGAAAGGCTGTTCTCCGTTAAGAGCCAGCGGCAAAACAAGGCCCTGGGAGAGGAATTTCTCTGAAAATAGGGTGCTTGCGTTGGAGAGGATTTTTCAGGGAACGACGAGCTTCCCACTCAGTTTGAAGGCAGTTCCTCATTCTTATTGCATCTGCTAAGTGAAGATTAATGTCCAGTAACAACACATATTTTCTTAGAGGGCGAACTTTAACGTTTTTAAACGACGAATAGTTTTCTAACCGCCTCTGTACTTGTAAAATAACATCTGAAATCGTAGCAACTAGAAGTTGGATGCATTCTTCTAGTAAGCGGAAGGCTGCTCTGATTTTCTGCAACACTCCTCCGTTATTGCCCTACCACTTACTTAGCTTTTGGCTTATTTATCTGATATGTGCATATGTTCTTTAGGATTGGCCGCCTCGAGATGGGGCCGGGAGTCCTTCCAGAACAAATGATCTACAAAATATTCTGGATATTGCAAAAATGTAGAGGGTCCTCTGGAGGAAATTGTATCTCCCACTGCAAACACTAGCCCACAGAGATTTCCTAAAATAGAATTAGCAAATCTAGTTAATAGCCTGGTGTCTTTACAACAGCCGATCTATGAGGGCAGGCTGTGGCTACCTCACATGATCCAGAAATGAGTCTGAAGCAATGGAAACAGGTGTGGAGTTAGTCTTGTCTCTGATGAACGCTCCTTCGCAAGGAAGCATGTGCCACGTGATTGTTGTGGTTTGACCTGTGGCTCAGGGCTTGAGCTGTGATATGATGGTGCCTTTGGGGTGTCTTAGTGCAGAAATCCTGAATATCCTTCAGGATCTGTTTTTCAAACAGATTTTTGCGTCACTGGTGCACCAGGGAGCATGTGATGCATTATTGTTTTGGTGCTGCTTGTAGACTAGGACATGCTTTATAGTGTCATGGTTGTTTCATTTCATTACAATCCAAAAATCATATGAATTCAGGAGGATCCATTTAGATCCTCATTTTACCAATTTCCCTCCTCACTATAGCAAGGAAAAGGAGCTGTGCTGCTTCAATACTGGGAGAAAGGTTGTTTTTCAGCTACTGTAATGGGAAAGAAACGTTTCTGAAGTTTCCGGGCTGTGCCTGTCAGTTGCATTCTGGAAATCTTATTCTTTAACATTTCCGCTTGCATGGTTGGCAATCTTCAGAGGTGTATCACAGAGGGAAGTGTACAACAGACTTCCATCTGTGATACACCTCTGAAGATGCCAGCCACAGATGCAGGCGAAACGTTAGGAACAAGATCCACCAGACCACGGCCACACAGCCCGGAAAACACACCAGAACCAGTTGAATCTGGCCGTGAAAGCCTTCGACAATACATATAATGTAGTTGTTTAAAAATTTAAAAATATTTCACTGCATTTTTCTAGCAAACAAAGAACAACAGTTGGTCAAAGGAGGAAAAACAGGCCAAAGTGTTTTATTAAAAAAAAAAACTGGAACAGAACCTGAATGCCTGCACTGATGCAAGGGACAAACTGTTACCAGCAGATTTCTGTAAAAGTTTCCTTTATCAACAATAATCTCAAACTAGTAAAAAGCACATTCGGCACAGTTTTAAGTAAAAATGTTAATTTTGAAACAGGCCCACATACAATTTTGCCTCTTTACAGTCAAAGTTCAAACAGTTTTGTAATCAACCCTAATTTTGCATATAAACATTTTCCTGAACATTCAACATACACATACATCCTATTTGTTTTCAATCACTGTCTCTAGAACTATTCAAATGCTTTAAGGAGAAATTCAAAGGTTACTCCAGAACCATCTGAAATGTTGCACAGAAGTCTATTCCATTAGTTGTCCAAGACTGTACCAAACCAACTACTGTTTAAACCTCATGCAACATTCATTAGTAATGCCCTATAATTTCAATGGAAGTGAACTCTCCATGTAAAAGCTGATGAATGAAATGTCAACCACAGGCTTAAATGTTAGACAGAAATATCCTTTCATACTTAATACTCTTATTCAAAACCTTTATAAATAAAAGTATAAGATGTTTAACCAGTGGAACCACTAACCTGTGCAGGTATATTATGAATACAAAAAAGATGATACATTCTAGCTGCCTATGACAAACATTATTTGTGATATGAATGTAGAAGTTCCAGATAATGTTTGCCATCTCCCAGGAAATTCTTCACTAGTGCATTATATTTAATATTGTTCAAATACCGGTAGCATGTTTTCTGAATAATGGTAAGTGAATAATGGCTGGACTATTGGTTGGTTTTGAGAGCACATTTTTCTTTGTATCCTCCAAGTATAAGACAGATTAATTGCACAATACTCTACTGTGTATGCAATACTTGGGTTTATATAAACATATCAAGCATTAGCCTTTTATGGTTTTCAAAATGTGTATGGCCCCTAAAACACCAGCAAAAGCAATAACAGCCAAGCTTTGATAAAGTTAACTTTGTTTTCAGTGTTCTTCCACCAGCTCTCTTGGTCATAAACCAAGTACAAGAGAGAGGAGTCTCAGAGAGATGTGCCTCAGAAGAAAATAATAATAATAATTTAATCTTAATACAAGAGGCATATGACCCTTACAATGATGTGGAAAATATCAAATATACATTCATTACTATATTGAGCAATTCTGCTTGCATACACTTTGTTTTATTTCATAGGCTTAAGCTGGAAAACTACTTATTCCACCAGTATTTATACATTTTCTTCTGCCACAACAGCTACCAATAAGAAAACAAGGTATATTTCCCCTTACAAATAAAAAATATTTCAATCAAAATATAGTTAGTCAAATATTTTTAGTTTATATTACTCATTAAAATATTTCAAATACTTTTATTTATATATCATCTCTAAATTAGCAAACTCCAGTTTAGTGACAACAACTATTTCCCATTTGAGCAAGCTGGTTTCCATACAGAAAGCATGTAAGAAAAGAAAGGAAACTGATGGATCAACTATGCTGTCACACAGCTATACCACTATACAATTTGGGCATCACTGACCACTTCATAATAACACATTTGTTCTTTTGAATTTTCTAATTTGCACACTGGTGCAAAGCCTTGTAGAGACAGGGTCTTTTCGGAAGCAGGCCCTGTCAGAAGTCTTAAGATGATGGTATTCTTCTTGCTTGCAAGATGTAGCCTTTGGATTTGATAATTCCTCTGCTCTTCACAATAACTGAATACCGCAGAAGCCACAGTGGAGTCCATTCATGTACTTGGCATTCTGGGATACTTTCTTGAAGAGCTTCTTGGAAGCCTGCTTCGCAAAGTAGTTCTAAAATTAAACAGGGGAATTAGAAGAGTCAGTTAACAGATTTTGCTACCTGCATCAGGATGCCAATAATTCTAGGCATAATTCTAGAATGACATTCATGTTGAACTCAAGTATTTGCCTGTCTTGTTCCTTAAGGCAATCAGAATAGGTTGTACTTCAGGCAGTTATGGTGATACTATGCAGAAGACTAGAACTACTTCTCTTAAGATTTTCAAGAACCGTAAATATGGAACCCATACATCTAGTAAGACAATTCTATATTCTTATCATAATCTCACCTTTTGGATCATTATGAGTTAGCAACTGGATGTCAAATTCTTTTGCAAAGGCAGTCAGATCTGGTGGCATCACACAACAGGAAGCAAGGTTCACCTGGTTGCTGCTTGGCTTCACCTTAAAAAAAGGGGTGGGGTGGGGTAGAAACGGTAGCTTTCCTTCAGATAGAAAAAGATGCCATGGTATCTGTCATAGATTGCACTCTTAATTATATGAAGTCCTATGCAGAGTTACTCAAGTCCAACCCTACTAAAATCAATGGCTCTTGAGTGGAGTCATTAGGCATAAAGTTGCACTGTAAATAACCACACATTCATAATAAGAGCTGTTTCATGGGGGGTTTTTTGGGGTGGGGAGGGAGAAAACTTATTTCACATCTCAAACTCAGAGGGTGCAATTAGGTATTCATCCCAGGTGGAGTCCCACCTCCCAGCCTCTGCCACAATGGTTTGGTTTAGACATAACATGTCTGATGTGCCAGTTTTGCACAAGTCAAATCCAAACACTTGCCCTGCAGGTATTTTATTTATTTCCTGTTTTTCACGATGGTGATCAAAATTGGCTTACATAATTTCCTCTACTTCATTTTTTCCCCACAACCAAAAGGTGACGCAGGTCAGAGATGAAAATGAGTGGCAGGACAAAGGTTACCATGCCAGTTTCCACAGCAGAGTACTGATTCAAACTTGCGTATACTAGCCCAACATTCCAAATAATGGTTTGCTGGGAAAGAGGAAGTGTGTCTGTGGGGGTGGGGTGGGGAAGACACCACAAGCCCAAGCCCCAGACATAAGAAGCAAACAACCACTTGCCATTATGTAAAACAACGTCCTGTGTCTCTCAATCCACTGATCAAATGAGTGCTGAGATACTGCTGTGGTGGCCTCTTTTCTGCTATGGTGCAAATTGTTTTTTTCCTAGCTGATGGCTATCTTTCTAGTGGAAAACTGGCCATGGAAGAACACCCCCTTGGCATGAGAACTTCATGTCAATGTATAATCACACAAAAACACAGACAAATCTATTATATGTCACAGCCAAGATAAAATGTGGCACAAGATGAAAATATTTAATAATTCCACTCTTCCATTTTTCCAAGGCAATATATACTTCCTCAATTGCACTTGGAAATATCAGAACTTCTACGTTAAAACTGTTTTTGAGAAGTATTTAACGAAATGTAATCAGAAAGACAACCAAAACAATTGCTGTTCTGGGGCTATTGCCATTTAAAGTGTTTGCCTCTTACCTGTGCCCACAAGAACAGCTGCTCCAACATGGCTTTATCTAGATCAGAGGTCCCTATAGCAACAATCTTTTTGTTTTGAACTAAGTTTTCAAGCTCTGCCCAGTAAGGCTGTAAATACTCTAGGGAAAGATTTATCCCATCTTCAGTTGGCGGAGGAGCGATAATCACAGAATCTAACTGGTCTACCCCAAGTGCAGAACATGCTGGGGGGAAAAGGAAAAAAAAGAATTTAGGCTTTTAGAAAACATGCACCCACTTATCTCAAAATCACACAATCTATTCCTTGTATAAATGTTGAAGTCTGAGCATCCACACACTTTTCCCATATAGACTTTTATAAAAATAAGCAAAACAAGGCCATAAATTGTAGCAAATACTTTTGTAGCATTATCTGCAACTGAACAAAGATATTAAATCGAACAAAAGTGTGTCGAACAGGCAGGAAGATCCACCCACTACAATTTCTTCTGAGGAACTCAAGGAAGTGAACCTAAATGAAGGTGAACCTAAAGGAGGTGAACCTAACTCATTCCTCCCTTATTTTCTCCTGACAAGAATCCTCTGCAGTAGGCTAGGCTGAGAGAATGACTGGCCCACCATTCCCCACTAAGCTTTACTGCAGGGGGAGGATTTGAATACAGGTATCCCCAGTTCTAATCCAGCACCGATCGCTACACTACATTACAGCTAGTAAAGATCTCATTGGTTTATCGACAGACTGTTACGAGATCCAAGAAAAAGTATTTTAAGTGAGCAAAGGCTTACAAGAAGCAAAACTGTGCCTTATGCAATACAAACAGACTCAGATTTATTTACAAAATTTCTCAACTTCAGACAGGTGACCATATTCAAAGACTAATATGAGAAAAATGAAAGCCTCAGGTCCTAGTACTTCTCGGAAGAGACTGATTTTCTGGACCCGTTTCTGAAACAGAAACTGCTTTGGCTACCGTGGCTGATGACCTCTATTAAGAACTAGACAGGGAGAATGTCACTCTACTAGTTCTGCTGGATCTTTCAGCAGTGTTTGAGACTACTGATCATAGTATCATAGTAAGCAGCCTCTCAGCACTGGGACTAAGAGGCATCGTGTTACGTTGGTTCAAATCCTATCTGCGGTGTGTGTGTCAGTCTCAGAAGACAGTATGGAGGAATTCCTGCTGTGCCTTACTGTCATGGACTCCATAGAGTGATGCAGAATTCTTTCCTCTTATCTCCTGAAGCTATTTAATATCTCTAAGGAAGCATCAGAAAGAGGTCATTAGGAGGTATAATATGAAGTCACCAACATGAGGATGATATCCAGCTCTACCTTTCTTTCCCATCTATTTCCAAGGATACCACTGGTGTTCTGAACCAGTGCTTGGAGTCAGTAATAGGCTAGATGAGAGTGAACAAGATGAAACTTAATCCTGACAAGACAGAGATTCTCTGGACCAGTGACTTCAAATCTCCTGACTTGGATGGGGTTATACTCCCGCTGGAAAGCCAGGTTCACAGCTTGGGAGTGCTGCTAAAGTCATCTTAGAAAACCAAGTGGCTGGTATGGCTTAGGATGTATTTGGCTAGCTCTGGCTGGTTCATCAGCTGTGTCAGTCAGATCTAGCCACAGAGATCCGTGCCTTAGCAACATATAGACTGGAATACTGCAATATGCTCTTCTTGTGGCTACCCTTGAAGAGTGTTCAGAAGATGCACCTAGTGCAGAATAATGTGGCTACACTGCTTGCCGGAGCCAACGATCAGAAGGATATTTCCCCAATACGAAGGCAATTACGCTGGCTACAAATCTGCTCCCAAGCCCAATTCCAGTCCAATTAAGTCCACTTAAGTCCAGAGGAAAGTCCAACACAGTTGGGACCAGGGTATCTGAAGGACCATTTTCCCATAAGTGTTCCTGCCAGGATCACAGGGAGACAACCTTCTGAGTGACCCACCTGTAACGACCCAAAGGACCCCCAGAATATTATTTATATATATTTCTGCTTTAAAATCATATTGGCAAAAGCCAGTTGCCAAAAGCACTCCTATGGGTGTAGGTAGCAGCATGTCAAAAGGTCAAAACTACTTTAACAAAAGCTAAGATAATGAGTTACTCCAGCATAACTTGGAGGCCTCATTTGAGTCACTAGAATGCTTGATTACCACACCTTGCTATAGAAACTGTTAAAGCCAACTTGCTATCAGATACTGTCAAGTTACTCTATCTCTTCTTGGGAACCCAGGTCAACAACAAATAAGTTACTTCTCTGCATTTCCTTCCCTTTGTGATGACTCTCCCAAAACCACTTACTCCATCCTGAATCAATCAGCCTCATTCAAATCTGGAATGCTGGAAGGCAGAGACTGTAAGAGTTACTCTGCATAAAGCCATTAAGAGTAAATGGCCCCATTGTCAATGGGAAGGTTTAGCAGTAGATGAGATGACTAATGACCCTCAGCACCCCCCAAAGTCCAGCATGGGAAATTCCAGAGGATTTAGGAAAAATAAAACTTAAAACTCACTTATTCCCACCCCTTCCTGGGCAAAAGGGTATAAAAGTCCAGTTCACCCCAACACATGTGCTCACTTCTGGCCTCAGCTCCTCTTGGACTGGTTGGGTTGAGACACCCATATCGTCCTTCGCCTGGATTCAGATGCTGGTCAGTTGAATCTTGCCTTCTACAATATCTTCTTCAGCTGGATTTAGGTAACGAATTACCCTGAAAATCCTCCTCCATTTCTATCATCCACCCTATCTTTCAAACCTGTTTTATATCCTAGGAAACTTGAATGTAAGGTGCCTCTTTGTGTCTTTACTGAAAGTGTGTGTGTATTTTTAAACAAATTTATATAAAACATTTAAATTCAATTTGGACTCTTGCTTCTCTGTGGAATATTCATTGCCAGAATTCCTTCCCCGTATCATAAAGTCTAAAAGATCTCCTCTTGGCCCCTCTCCTGATCTGCCAATGTGAGCTCATTCCCCCTTGCTACTTTTAAAAACTATATGTGTGCTGTTACACTTTTTAGCAGCTGGTGGAGAATCCTATCCCAAATCCCCTTCCCCTGTTAAGGCCATAACACACCAATTAAAGACATTTATTTGGTGGGTACACAAAAGAGGTCCTTTTCAATGGCAGCCACATAATGATGAAATGTCTTCCCTAAGAAGATGTGCCTGGTCTCCTCTTTGTTCATCTTCAGGGGCCAGTTGAAGACAGTTTTATTTAGTACTTTTCTTGACTGATTTACAGCACAATCCAAAGCTGTTGGATGGGCAGGGATGGCGCTGCTCCAGCGCCACCGTGCCCCCTCCAGAGGGTTTTCCCACAGTGCAGGAAACCCTCAAAAGTTGGAAAATTAAAAAACCCCTGAGAATCCTCCTTAGCAGGATACACCGTGAAAGTTGCAGCGTATCTTCACCAGAGTAGGGGGGCTGAACGTCTGGAGGCCAATTAAGTTTGGGCCTGCACCCTGAAGCACCCCTGGGATGCCGGTGTTGCTTGGGATAGCATGGGAGTGCTGGCGCGAGGCCAGGTGTCATGGCTGGGAGTTGCAGTGGCTTGGTGCCGGTGGATTTGCCCCTCTGCTGGTGTAAGCGCTCCAGGGAGGGCAAGTCTGTCGCATAAGCCTGAGCCCCTCTGAATTGGGCTATCCATTTGGCATTCTGAACTTTCTCTGAGAAAACATGCTTTGAAGTAATTAAAGTCTTTACTAAATGCAAAATAATATAACTCAGATGCAAAATAATATAACTCAGAAGCCACTTAGGCTTCAGTCTGGAACTTACTCATATTGACTGCTTCTCGGATTGATGATGAATTTGATCCTGCAATGAACAGTTTTGCTGGAAAGGAAAAAAAATCTAAATCAACAATGGAAGACAACTTCTGCTGGATGGTACAAATCCCAAAGCCATGTGATTCTGACTATTTAACGGTTGATACATTTGGAACACTCTGCCCCTTTCACTTCATCCCCAACACACATTTCAAAGTGTCTAGGAAGCCATTTCTGACTTAGCAAAAGTGTTTTATATAAGGCAGCCATTTTATACACGCTAGTTCAAGAGTAAGCCCCATTAAACTCAAATTGGGTTCTTTTCCAACTAGTGTGCACTGGATCAGGCTGTGCAGGTAAATATCATCCATTGCTTAAGTCTGAAGGTGGCTAAAAAGTAATTCACAAAAGGTACTTAACTTCTACACATAGCATAAACAAGACAGACACACACACTGTTGGACAGTATGTGAAATAAAATTCCACTTTCTTACTAAAAAACAATTTTATGTAATGCACATATAATAAAGGAAGAAGAAAAACCAACAAAGTAGCAATCCCTTAATCCAGGTTCTCTTAGGTGCTCTTACTCATCTCCTGTTCACTGGTAAAAAGTAAAAGAAATTATCGTTGGTACTGCACGGCAGAACAAAGCTTTTTAAAAGGGAAAGTATAAAAGGCATATAAGAACCAGTCACAGAAGTTAATATTCTGTTCACAGCCAGAAATCTAACCAGGAAATTTTTTCCCCAAAAAAATTGTGTGAGAGAAATTCTGTTTACAGTGAATTTGGAATGAGCTTTCCAGCTACTCTGTGACATGTACAGTCACCATATGATGGAAAAGTCACCATGCAGACAGAACATCTGGGGATGTATCAATCTTCTCTTTCCTGAATCAAACTGGTTTTTCTTTTTACAAATGCAAGAGGAGCAAAGCAATATTTGTATTGGTAAGGCCAATAAAATAAATTTATGGGTTGACTTAAAAAACACACACACAACATCACTGCTTTCAATTACATTTTAAAAAGCCTACAACGGAACATGTGATGTGCTTGTTTTCAAAGACTGAACCAAGGTGCCTTCTTGCTACAGAACTACTATAAACGCATCTCTAGGCAACTGCCCCATTAAGATGAAATCAAAACAAGTAATTCTACGAATACTAAAATATTTCAAAGGAATTCAGCTCAACAAAATGTACTGGCTCAAGTCCTTTTGTTGAACAGCAATTCCATTTTTATCTGAAATGAAAACATTTGCTGTTAAGCCCGATGGTAAGTAGCATGGGTATTGTCCTAATTAGCCTATGTTTCTGATGATAGCCATCAGATATTGTGCAACAGGGAGACTCATTGATGGTGAATCCCGAAGCTGATAATCTTATCAGCTCAGCTAAAACACTTAGGATAGTTCAATAACCTGTTGTTCAGGAAGTGTGTAGAATATTATTAGCTGTACCTTCAGCAAGAAACTGCAGAGAAATCCAAGTCAATTTAGCTGATATCGGACATCAATGTGTTCCTTTTGCTATTTCAATTTTTTCCATTAAGATCAATTTATTAAAATTCTTATTATTGCTTTATAGAAATACTGTGCGTCTGATTTAAAAATTATGTTTTGCAATTCATATTTTGTATGACTTTCAAAAGAAATAATCAAGATACGTTGTCAAAAGCTGATTTCTAGTATTATCTTTCCCATATCTCCCTGGGACAAATTCCGCTTGATCTTCATGGTTTAAATCTGTCATTTTCTTAATTTTTCATGCACGATTGTTGTAAAGATTTTATAAGTCATCCTTTTGACTGTAAGTTAGAACTTGTGCGACTGGAACATCTGCTTCTGGGATTCTGAACTTTGGACATCTATATGGACTTTATAACTTAGTAGTCTGACCTGGTAACATCTGGGTCAGAGGACTAAAGCCGGAATAAGTATTCTAAGAAAGTTATTCAGTTTTATTATTTTCTTCCTTGCTTTGTGCTGCTTTGATATTTGTATACTTTTGCACATTTTAAAAAAATAAATCTACTAATTATATTCCTGTGGTGTTCTTTGGGGTTTTGGAGTTTCAATCTGAACCCAGTGCCTTGGTTTATTTTGATTATAGCAACTGAAGTAACTGCTTTTTGGAATGCAACTTCCAATGTATTCTGATTTTTGACTAATACCCAATAAGGCTGTAGATTTAGTCCCTTGGTGTCTCAGCTGAGGGTGCGAACAGAGAGGCTATTGGTGGCTTGTTACCATGGGTAATGATGATTCACTCCCCAATATTGCGTGTTTTGCTCTTGATCTTTACTCAGAGCCTTCTTGTGGGGCAAGAGGGCTTTGACACATCCCTTACATCATTCCTTAGACTCCTATTCCCTTGGAGCAGTATTTTGTGAAATGAAGTGGGATGGAGATGCAAGAAAGTTCAATGCTGCCACTGGAAAATCCAGCTGCACCAAAACAAGAAAAGCAATACCCACAAATTGGTTTCAGTCAGTGAACTATTTTTGTAGGCAGGATTTTAAGCTATAAAAACGAATCAACCAGGCAACTGATTTGTAACAACTTGTACTTTTTGGTTATTCGCACAAGTTGTGCTATGCTGAAAATGTTCATTTACTTGATTTTGTCACAGCTGTTAAACATTTTTTCATAAGGCCTCAGAGAATAGAGCCTTTCCACATGAAAGATGTTTTACATTTAGGTCAGGGACTGCTCCCTCACATCTGCTGTGCTAAGGGCACAACCAAATTTACCTGAAACTTTCAACTCATCCCTTTCTTCAGGGTTGATCTTTTCTATTGCTTGAGCCAGAGTACATTCAAGGATTTTTGGCATCTCCTGCAAACAAATGACAGTAAAAGGAAGCTGACTGATGGTAGCAAACAATCAACTTTAACAAGCCATTAGTTAAAAGAGAGAGAGGGATGCAGAGAGATAAAAGCAGTCTTTAGTTTCAGAGTTTGCGTTTTCAATTATTTAAAAACAGCAGTATCAAACCTGAAATAGTTAACTAGCCGGTGGAGCAATTTATTCAACTAAGCAAAATGCAGACATTAATTAATGCTTGTAGCTAAACTGATACAAAATGATAATTTAAAGCACAATGTAATCAGAACTGCTTGGGAAAAATGCAAGTCAAAAGACACTTTTTAAAGTTGGTGGCTACAGGTACTTTCACTAGCCATGAGAAAATCAAATACTGTTTGAAACTAGATCCTCCCTTGTGCAGTGGTGTTGCATCCTCTACCTCCAGTGGGAGAAGTGAACAAAGTTTCCTCCAGCTAGGTTGTTCAGGCACCCTTCTCAGGCACCCAGTCATTGCTCATCATCCCTACAAGGAGGCACAGGAGGCATTGAGCAAGGAAAGGAACAAGAGTTGAAGGCCAAGATGAACAGACATCTGATTTTCTGGCGTCCTTGCCTGCTTTTTTAAAGTTGGCTTGCCTATAAAGCCATAACATCTGAAACAGATACTTTAAATATTCTATATTTTTATTTAAAGAAAACATTATGAGAATGACTGTGTTCCATATATCAGTTTGAATAAACAAGGCCAGTTCTTTTGCTGAAGACATCTGATCTGAGTCTACTATACATAGCCATGGCAGATAATGGACTACCTAGGAACCAGATAAAGGACTACCCTCCTTCTTCTCATGGCTCTAAATATTATTCCAACCATTTTGTGTGTGCTACATCAATAACTTTTACAAAGCAATGAAAATATGGGATTCACAACACGCTTTCAAATGTTATTCAGAAGTGCTATCACATCTGTGGGTATCAAGTTGGCTCTCTATCTAAAAACATGTAATGTTGTATGTGTTGCTGCCTGAAAGATGTCGTGTTTGAAGGCAGAATATCTTGCTTGCTTCAGTCTTGGAGATCTCTAGGCTGGCACAGTGAACATTTGCATGCAGAATAGGATTGGTGATTTGGTAAACCTGTGTCTCAGAAAAACCCTAATGCCATATTGGCTTTTTTTTTTCAAGTTTTTCTCTTACCAACAAAACCCGCAGTGTATTCAAAAAAAGCCAAATACACCTGAGGTTTTTTTTCCCTCCCCTGCAGTTTCCTAAGCCCATCTGGGCGCAGCTGTGTAGAGGAGGGAGGAAAAGATAGGATCCAGTAATGGCCACTGTCCAAGCTCAGCCCCACGTGCAGGATCTATTCCCCTTCAATGATCTCCAAGCCCCATAGACTTGAACAGCTTGGGGAACAATCAGGTAGGTCCAAATATTTTCAGTAATGTCCAAATAAAGCCAGTGGATACCATTTGTGAGATTTTGCATTTCCAGGGAGCAGGTTTATATGAACTCATTGTAATTTTGCAGTTGTGGCAATGCATTTTTAGGACTACTGTGATTACTCAAATATTGATAACCATAAAGCTTTCATTGCAAGAAACAAGTTCCTACAAAATAATGCCTTTTTGACAGTGCGCTTCAGTTGTGGGCAAGCCCAGCAACTGCCCACATGTTCCTTGGCTAAGCTCAAGTGGTCCCCAAATCTGTCTGCATCTTGCAACTTCTCTCCCTTGACAGTTTCCATGGAGACAGTTAGAGACAAAGCCTCAAGAAATACAGCAGATATAAGCTGACATTGCATCATCATTGCAGACTATTAGTATGCAGCAAACTTTTTCAGTGTTTTGCCACAACAGTTTGGACTTTGTCCCACAAGTATCACTGGACTGATCCTCCTTCCACAGAGAAGTTATGCTGAAGTTATCCTGTTCTGAGAAACACAAATAGGTTAAGCTCCAAGAAACCCACCCACCATTCCAATAACTCATTTCATAAAGATTTTACAGAGTGGGTTCTAGACATAGAAGGAGATGGAATAGGATAACTTACTTGCACTAGATCAGGGCTGATCTTTGAACTCCATTCATTTAAGGTTTTCTTAATGCAATCCCGCAACTGTAAAGATACATTTTAATTCTTAGCACCACTTTGGTTTCTGTTATGCAATACATTTTTGATAGATGCATAATTTCAAACAGCAGCCTGTATCTTCCCACTTCACTCAAGAAAACCCTCAGGAAGATTCTACAAAGCACCAGAAAAATAGACATATATTATTTGGTCTCTGGTCCTTGAAGGCTTTTGACCATTTAATCTAGCTGTGACTGATTTCCGGGAGGCTACCCCCCCCCCCCAGAACTTTTCCCTCTTATCACAATAACATTTCCCATCTACTCCACTTCCCCAGGATTCCTAGAGGTAAAAAAGAAGGTGATTTTATGTATGGAGATATTTTAATGTTGTAGTCACCTAGAAATATTGGATAAAGGTGGAGTATACTCTTTAAATTTATAAATTTCCAATCTATATTAATCAATTAATCAATCAATCAATCAATCAAAAAGAAAAAAGAGAATAAGGTCTTGGCTTGGGTATAAATCTTGGGTTGATAATTGAGATGAAACTGGCAGGTACAAGATGGTTATTTTTCAAAAAGTGAACAAGAACAAAGGTTATCTCAGGAAAAAAAGGAGGTAAATATTAACATCCATCCAGGAGTTGGATTAGGTTTTACACAATACTTTGCTCAGGAATTCACCCTTTCACTCAGGCTTATAACATACCAACACAACTTCCTGTTGCAACTAAGTCACACACTAGGATCCAGCAGAACACTGTAAGTGCCCCAGAACGCTCAGAGTAAGACTTACTGAAAGCTCCGACATCCCCTCAGATATTTATTTCACACTTCTTAGACTAACCCACAAAATCTAACTCCCAGACTCTTATTAACCTTCAAAACTTAACTATTTATTTGTGTATAAACTTAACTATTTCTTCGCTCAAATAATCTCCTCCTGTCAGATCTTAACTCTCCTCAGTATAGCTCATGTTGGCTAATTCAGAAAACTGCTTCTTGTATTGCTGTGCTTCTTGATCGTATAATTCTGTGCTTCACTTGCCAAACCAGGGATGGACCTGATTCCACCTCGCTTTTTTTAAAAAAAGTTCACAGTGGATCACACTCAAATGTTAAGTGGCCCATCATTATGTTTAAAACTTTAAAACAAGTGTACAACACCTTAGCATCTCTTAACAATTACAACATAATTGAGATGAATTAAATAATTAAGAAGGTAACTATCAAGCTTGTTGAGATAGAATAAGGTCAACACAATCCAACACATTGTGGATGAATTCCAGCAACTGCAAGGAAGGCCACTGAATACGGACCACTAGCAGACCGCTGTCTGTCTCTATTCTGATCACTTCCCTGTCAAACTATGTGAAAATTCTTGATAGGCATTCAATTTGAAGTAGTAAGTTACTTCTGTCTCTGGGTGGATCCCTTTTTACTGAAAATAGAAAAGTGCTAAATGTCTCAACTTCCAGCCCAGCATCATCACTTTAATTGGAACTGGGGGCAACCTGATCTTCAGGTGTGAGATTAAATTTTTTCCCCTGTAAATACAAAGCACCTTTGGCCTCAGACCTCAAAGGCAGCGAAGTGAAATCCGTCACCTGATCTTGCAGCTGGGCATGCATATTTCATCTTGAAGCAACTTTCAAATGCTACAAATTCATCCTTAGTAATGTTTTGCATTTTAAATGTTAGTTCAATCAACTATAAGACAATACTGTAACACTGCATAACAATAAATACTGGAGAGGGTAAATCTTAAACACATGATGATCCATTTGTTCATTTTTAAGGCTTTGTTATTCTGAATAGGGAATAAGTATGAAAGCAATGAAACTGATTTTTTATTTTAGAAATCAGTGGTGGCATCTGCTTATTACATTTCATCACTTTTAAAACCTGAGCCCTATGAGGAAGGGTAGGGTATAAATCAAATAAATGAATGAATGAACGAATGAAAAGAGTATAGCTTAATCGAGTTTCTGATAATATGCAAATTTATTTACATTTCATCAACTGATACATAGGTTTATCAAGCTCCAAGTTTATCCTAATTCAAAGGATTTCCATACAGTGGTAGAGAGGAACAATGTTACAGCCTGTTTAGTATAAAATATAGAAAAGACTGCATATTATAGTTTTTTCATTTAACTGCTTAAAAATCTTTAAGGTAAGGTTTCAATGGTTTTCAAAACTTTTGTCACTGAAGAATGCCCCTCAACTTTGCAGAGGATCCTGGGACACACTCTATAGCATACCATCGTATCACACTGGGTGTTGACTAGGCTAGTTTGCACTTATCACTCTGCTTAAGTTCATGTGTCCTAGAACACGTCCTATACCACCACCTCACAGCTATACAGGAGAAATGAAAACTAGTAGCTATGGGCAAGATGGATCTCAGAGAAACCCATCTACCTATCATTCCTGCCCTTCTCATTAAGAAATTCACAATAAACTTACAGAGAACCCGAGTTCAATAAATTGCAGCTTGAATACTGCTGCATTAGAAACAAGGTACTTGGTTACATGGCTACAAAAAGGATCTGAAAGCAGGAACTTGTGCCTCTGATAAGTGCAGCACAGGGCGTGGCTGGATGAACATGTTTTATACATGTCAGAAAAATTATGGGATAGGTCCCTCCAGGGAAACACTATACCCAGGCTTTGTTAACAAGTACTTATTCTTTATACTCATTAACAATGTTAAGCTTATCCTTAAGGTCTCATGCACTCATGACAAGATTGGGGTGGAATGTGTACACAAGAATATAAAGTTACATAAATGCTATTATGTTGTGAGCAAGATCACAGCTTGGATCTTATGTAAAAGTTCCACGACGGAGGGGGTGATTTTTTATGATTCCCACCTGTAATGACAGACCTCTGACTGCCCCCTCAGTTATTTCTGGGGGACGGGCGCATTCTGCAGGGACACTACGGATGGCAGATTCTGGGCTGCAACAGTAGGTGGAGAAGCCATGCTGTGAGGATGAAAATCCTTTCATTTGTGGAAGTTTTAGGCAGGATCCAAGTCATTATGTACATTTCACATATAATCTCTAGAAATTCTGGAAACATGCTATGCTCACTGTCTTCTATTCAAGCAAGCACCAGTATCAGGGGAGAAGGAGACGCACGTGGATCAAGAAAATGGGACTTCTCTTCTTTTTATCACATTGCGTGTTTATATGCTTTTGTAAAAAACATTAAAATATTATTTTATAGCTTGTTCTCATAAACCCTTGGTTATAGATATTTTGTGAATTATGCATTTGTTGCAAGGTATATATGCAACAACAACCAAATGACTGTAAAAACGATAAGAAGCCATTTTCTAAAAAGTCAGTTGTAAAGGTATCAGGGTGGATTTGATTAAAATCATGATGATTTAAATCACTAGTCAGTAAGACTAGATTTAAATCATGATTTTCTATACAAAGACTCTTTCTTGCTGGTATAATCTCAATATTTACGTTTCATTTCTAGAATAATAACTTTTCAAATGCCTTTTGCAGTTATATAAAAATACTGATTTGGTGATGCTATTAGAGATACATGGATAAATAATTATGAAATTATTGTGAGGTGAATTATCTCCACTTCCATTAGGGTCACCAGGTCTTACATTTCTTTGTTGCAGTGTTTATATTTGGCACACGGGTCTGCCTTATGCATAG
>NC_059429.1:55012845-55029369 GCF_021028975.2 Sphaerodactylus townsendi | reverse complement strand
TCCGCGTCTCGTCTCGTTCTTACGCTGACCACGTGGGTCGACTACAAGCTGGTGCCGAAACCCGGGAATCCTCCGGGCCTCCACCCTGCTTTCACCGTCGCCTGGGGAAGGGCAGCGATACCAGAGATCGCTGGATCGGCGCATCCAGGGACCACCGTTTCGTTGTCGCCTGTCCTCTGGATCAGCATCCAGAACCGCAGCGTCCTAGGACACTCTCTCATCCCGGCCGGAACACCGGTGAGTATAGGGGAGCTTGCAAAAGCAGGAACTTATGACAAGCTGCGTTGGCGAACTGAAAGCGTTAGCGAAAATGTAGCAGGAGTCCCCGTAAAGAGAAGGGAGCTGCGCAAATTGGTTGAGGAGATTGAAGCTCGATGTCCATGGGTGCAGAGGGGGGGACGTGAATCTTAAGGACTGGGAAAACATCCCGAGGCGCACTCTTGACACAAGGCCTCGCGCGCCGATGTCACTGCTACTGGCGATGGAGACAATGTTATGTCATGCATCAGCCTGCAGAGCTATGGCTCCGTTGCTGTGGGCCGCCCTCCTTTCGATCGCTCACCTTCAATTTCAACCCCGGATTTTTCTCTACCCACTAAATTGGACGCCTCGTCCTCCTTCTGCCCCCCCTGCTCCTCTTTCTCGGGCCCCATTTCAAATTCTCTTCCTCATAAGCTTCAGCCGCCCCTCCCTCTTTTGTTCTTCCATGCCTGAACTTTCCGAAGCCACTGCACCTCCGTCAAGCGCCATATCGTAATGGCGCGGGTTTCAAAACACTTTCGCAGAACGTGATAGCCCACGCATCTGCAGAAGAAAGAGCAAAACTCCTGGACGGAAGACTTTATGCCGATATATTCTTGCATTGTGCCCGTCCATTTCGCACAGATACCGAGGGGGAGGGTGGCGTCATCTCGGGCTGGTTGTCGAGAATTGCGCCCTTTAAAACTATAACATCCTCACTGGAAGGCCCGCGAAGCGTCACGAGACGTGAGAATCACTAGCCCCTACGCGGAGAGGCATGTGCTGGAGGCAATCAGCATGAGGAATCACCTAATGGTTCCGGACGACTGGAAAACCACCTTTCGCATGCCTCCCTGAGCCCTGCACAATTTGTGATCTGGGAAAGCGAAGTTCAGCCAGCAGTGCTTCAACAGGGCAGCTTTACCTCTGGAAGCGGCTCCTACACAGCCGCTCAGCTTTACGGTTTCGATGCTTTCGCCAACCCCAACGATCAGATTGTCCTGCCTGGGAAGGCCACCCTTCTACGGTGCGCCTCTGAATGCGCTTGCTAAAGCGCTTTTGAAGCAGTCCCCAATACCGGACAGCCAACCCAAAGTTTTTTCTTTAGCACCCGGCAGAAGCCTCAAAGAGCCCTATGTTGTGCCGTTTGTGAACAGGCTCCAGGAGGCCCCTCCAAGAGGCAGGTTGACAACCGAGGAGGCTCCAGGGCGAACTCCTTAAGCATGCTTGCCAAGGAGAACGCCTCACGCCGAGTGCCGCAAAGTTTATCACGGTGCCTAGGAAGCTGAACTCCGAGCTGGCCGACATGCTCAAAGCTTGCTACAGGATATCGGGTCTTTTATGCTTCATCAAGCCAGCCTTTCTAGCCGCCGCCCTTCCATGCCATGGAGACAGCCCCGAGACGAAGTGTCTCAATTGGCGTGCAAGCTGTAGGAACATTTCCGGAGGAATTGTAGGCTGCCGGCGGGCGGGGGGGCCTACAACCCTGACGGAGGAGGGTCTTCCCAGAGGGCGAAGACCCCCAGGAAAGTTCCTTAAGACGGAGGCGCTCCCAATGCCCGCTGGGGAGTGCCCGCGCCCGGGCATCTCCCTCAGCCCGGAACCAAAGATCCGCGACCTCAAACCCTCTTCCCCCAGAGCGCCCCCATGAGATCTTCAGCTGCCCCAGCTCAGTATAGTGATCCCATCCCCACGGAGACCATTGGGCTGGTCTTGCCAGCTTGCTCCCCTATGTCTATACTTCCTGCTCTGCTAACCAGCCTTCTACTTCCAAAGTCACCATGCCTCCACCAGTGCCCCCCAGAATGGCACGCGATTTCAAAATCTCTGCAGGAGTCCACAGTCACTGAATTGCAACAGAAAGAAATGCTGCTGACGGGAAGAGGATCTGCCGTTTTGAACTCCTCCTCAGAATGCCCCATAGCCAATCCTACAGGACAATGAGGCATAGGAAAGGGGAAGATGCTCACACAATGGCCTTAAGCCAAAAGTCCTTCGTGAAGAAGAAGCCCCCTTGGCCCCTCTCCAGCTGTAAGGTTCAAACCAGATCTCATAGCCTCCTGAGCCTGTGCAAAGCTCCTAAGCCTCAAAGCTCCCAGTGGCAGCAAAATGCGTCCAGTACCTCAGAGAGCAGTAAGATCTCAAATCAGAGTCGCTTAATCCTCCCTCGTTACTTTATATATGTGCTCTACGTATGCCTATGTATGTTCTTGTATGTCTTGCCCCTTTCAAGAGACCCCTAAAGTTTCTTCCCTCATAAGAAGGGATTTTTCCATTGCTTCTAAGCTATGCTCTTGTGCTTCAATTAAAGTTTTCTCAGCTTCTTGATTATGTTATTGCCAATGCCTTGAAAGGCTTCGGCCCATTACAGCATTCCGCCTTAAACGTGGACACAATACAGCTCGTGCGTGCTCCCTAGGATACCGATCGGACCTGCTTCAAGCCGCCTCCATCTTAGTTTAAACCTTCCACTCCCTTCTTCAAACCTCTCCTTTGAGAACCTTTTCCTTCTGTCCATCTTGGAGCCTACACGCTTGCCACATTGGCGTGAAAGCGCTTCAGAATTGGTATTTCATGCTCCCACATTTCCTGCTGAGCCCCCCCCTGGCTAGTCACTTGGTGCCGGGGAGGTCTCGCAGCCACACCTATCTTAAACAGCCTCCGCTGTGAAGGTAGGTGTTTGTGCCTCAAACCGGCCAAAGAATCTTCCTTTTTACAGGAGGGGAAGGTAGAGCTGACTTCCAAACCCTTTCCCCCCCGCCTTCTTTTTCTGCACACCCTCCTTCTCTCTCATGGGCTTGGCAGCACCCCACCTCCTAGGATCTGGGATCTGACAAAAGGTTTTTCTTGCAAACCCTCTCAAATTGCTCGTGTGATCAAAACCTCAAGCTCCAGGAACTGTTTTCTTTTGCATCTTTCTCTAAATCTTTCCTAGTGAATGCTATATTCACGATATGACTATAATTGCGTGAATTGTTTTAAGTTGCCGACCTGGTTGTGACCTCTCCCCTCTCTCCTAAGCCTTAGACGAGCAATTAAACGCTGCCTTGTGTACGCCTTAGCGTGTTGCAAGTGATCGTTGTCGGAATGGGCCAACTGCACCTAAGAAAGCTTTGGCCAAAACAAAGCGAAGAAGAAAGGGGAGTAGTTCCCCTATTGACCCAATCCAGGTCTCCTCCAGCAGACCATATCCAAAGTACTCTTCTCCATTTGTACTCTTCTCTATCCTCTCTCAAAAATTGCCTGCCCCCCCCCCCACTCAGGGCTCGGCGGGCTTTCCATTGTCATCTATAAGAATCTAACTCCAGCCAGCCACGCATAAAACCCTGGGGAAAAGCTGCCGCTTTGTTTTTTTCTCTTCTATACAGGGAGTCTCAGCTGCAAGCCATGCCAGGCCAGCCCCATCCCGGGAGATGGAGCGGGGCCTCCCTGGAGAGATCCGACCCCGCCCGCCCTGTTGAGAGAGCCCGATCACCCCCCAGCCTGGGCCAAGATGGGAGGGACCTCTCTGGAACCAGGGTACACCCATTCTTCCACGGAGATCGCAACCCTCGCTGCCCCCCCCCCCAGGGGAATGGCAGCCTGGGTGCCAGCTATGGCTCAAAGGTTGACGCTGTGTGTGGCTGCTCTCCTCATCTACAGCCATGCATTCTCTCTCCCTCTCTCTCTGCCGCCCCCTGGCTGAAACTTGGGAATTGCAGCCACGAAGATTCCTGATAGATTAACCCTTGGAACTCTCCGCTGTTTTCAGCCGCTTGAATAATTGTTGGAACACGCCTTCTCTCACAACCTTGCTCGTGAGAGTCACTGAACCTGCAATGCTAAAGACTATCAGTAGCTCTCCCTACGCTCTTGAGAAACCCATATGGACTCCTAGCACGCATGTCGCTCTGTAGCTTTGGTAGTCCAAACAGCAAGAGCCATGCATTGAGACAATTAGTAATGCAACCCACGGGTTTGCCTTCCTTTCTTATCATCTTAGCCTATGTACTGTTTAGCTATAAGTTTATTGTTTTCATTTATATGGTATGTCGCCTATCTACAAACATGCATGTCTTGTATATATTAAGTTTATAGCGCAATGTCTGATGCCTTGCCCCTTTATGCCCATTGGAGCCGACCTCCAAGGGAATTGTTGAGTACTATGACCCGACTGATTATTGAAGTTACTGCATGCCTTAATTTTAAAAAGTTATCGTACTTATTGTTGTTGCATCACCAAGGTTGTGAAAATGTACGTAATATGTGTTGCTTTAATCTCTCTGATAATTCCCAATTGATTCATATGAAAGTACGTGAGCTGCAAGAAGTTGTATCTAATCTGAAATATGATGTTTTGCCCCCATTGGTGGTCAGCCCTCTGGAGCTGGCTGCCGGGAAGAGATAGTTGAGAGATGCTATTGTGCAGCTCCTTGCATTAGGTTTAATTCTGTGTGCGCTTCGATTATCCGGATCTTGTTTTGGATTCAATGTGTGTCTTAATATTGCATGTAACGCGTGTGTAACAGAAGCCCCTCAATTTCCCTTACCCCAAGCAACCAAAGAGTTCTAATGTTACACAAGCAGCTCAGTCAGCTTGACCAGGCAGTGCGGAGAGGAGACAAAAGCCGTCCCTTTAAATGCGCTTCTCCTTAGCATTTCCTCTCGTCCCCCTTTTCACAAAATGTAAAAAAAAAGGAGGAAGTGTAGTAATGCACTGCTGACCCAGCAGCACCCGTGAAGGTAGTAAACGTTGGGACGCCTAAGCGGACCCTCACGACCTTCTGTGAATGTCGCGACCGCACTCCCCCACTCCTCATCCCCCCTATGAGTCCGCGGGTCATGAACTATCTGGCTCTCCAGCTCACCGGGCGCAGGGACAATGGTCTTGCCCCCAGGTGAGGATTAGGCTCAGACGCTTACGCTCCTCTCCGCACGTAGCCAGGTGAGATCATGCATCACATGATGATCTCCCGACCTCCCGCCTCCCGCTCTCCCGGAACTCCCCCCGGTCCTCCCTCCTACACGCCCCCGATAGAATAACAATAAAAGGTGCCAGGAACCAGCAGGCGGGAGACTCGCTAGGAACACGGACCTCCGGGCTCCCGCTGCTGGCGATCTCCACCAGATGTTATCTCCGCGTCTCGTCTCGTTCTTACGCTGACCACGTGGGTCGACTACAAAGACATGCATCCCAATCTGCAAAGACTGTGTAGGCAAGGAGTTTCTCTATTTTAAATTATATTCCACTTGGAAAATATTTCTTTTTTTTTTCAATTGTATTTGTACCCCACTCTATCCCCAAAGGGCTCAGAGTGGCTAACACAGTAACAATACATTCTAACAATATAACAAAATACATAATAATAATAATAATAATAAATACATATGACTAAATAAGCTAATTCCAGATGGCGACTTGATAATACAGGCTATATTAATTGATATCTTTAGTAATTCATATTGAATTAAACATTGATATGTCACAGTTTTAAAAATAAACGAGGTATTTGATGACGACAAAACTACTATCACTACTATCCCAGTTATTCTTTTAAAAATTAGAATATCACAAAATGGAGGTTGGTCAGATTCCATTTTAAGTGAATGGCAAAAATGAAACACCATATCTATTTTATTGGGGAGCCAACACATAAATACTTACACATTGACTGATATAGCTATTAAGATAAGGAAATGTTAACCTTTTATCAGAGATACTATGATCTTGAACGATTAGGTCAACAAGCCAACAGGTCAACAAGCCAACAGTGGGAGGGAAAAAACCTTAAAGAAGCAGCCAGAGGAAATGCACCATGGCCTTCAATGTCTCTACACCAGTGCACAGTACATGACAAATAAACAAGATGAACTGGAACTCTTAACACAGCCAAACAAATATGATATAATGGGTATCACTGAAACCTGGTGGGTATCACTGAAACCTGTCTCATGATTGGAACATAAGAATTGAAGGGTATAACCTATTTTAGAGAAACAGATCAAATAGGAAAGGAGGAGGAGTAGCATTATACATAAAAGATTATTATAGCTGTGAGCAGGTCTATGACTTTTGGGCATTTGGGTAAAAATTAAGGGGGAGAGAAACAGCACTGATCTCATTGTGGAGGGTCTATTATAGACCCCCATGCCAGTCTGAAGAGATGGATGATGCATTCTTGGAACAGATGACCAAACTTTCAAAAAGGAAAGAAATAGTAATCATGGGAGATTTCAATTATTCGGATATTTGCTGGGAGTCAAACTCTTCCACGATAATAAGGTCCAACAAATTTCTCACTTGCCTTGCAGACAATTTCATGATCCAGAAGGTGGAAGAAGCAACAAGGGGAACGGCTATTTTAGATCTGCTCCTAAACAATAATGATGACCTGATTGGTAGAGTGGAAGTGGTAGGATCCTTAGGTGGGAGAGATAATCTTCTCCTGGAGTTTGTTATACAGTGGAAAGGGCGTAATCATACACACATTCTACATACATTCTACATACAGCGTAGTCATACACACATTCTAGATTTTTAAAAAAGCAGATTTCAGTAAGCTTAGGAATCTACTGGGCAAGATCCTGTGGTCAAAAATACTAAAAAAGAAAGAATTGCATAATGGCTGGGAATTTCCTAAAAGTGAGATCTTGACGGAACAATTTCAAATAGTTCCAATGAAGAGAAAAGGTGGGAGGTGTCTCAGGAAACCAGGATGGCTGTCTAAAGAACTTTCAACTGAACTAAGATTTTAAAAAGACATGTACAAGAAATGGAAAGGGGGAGGAGAGGAATTCAAACAAATAAGCAGGATGTGTAGAGAGAAAGTCAGAAAAGCTAAAGCTCACAATGAGCTGAGGCTTGCCAGAGAGGTTAAAAACAAAAAAGAGGGTTTTTTTGTAATATCCACAGCAAAAGGAAGAAAAAGATAGGATAGAGTCACTGCATGGAGAAGATGGCAAAATGCTAAGGGGAAATGGAGAAAAGACAGAACTACTGAAAAGTTTCTTTGCCTCTGTCTTTTCCCAAAAAGGAAACAGTGCTCATCCAGGGGAAAATGAAACAGAAGATACAGTAGGAGAAATTCAGCCCAGAATAAATAAAGAGGTAGTGCAGGAATACCTGGCTACTTTAAATGAATTTAAATCTCCAGGCCCTGATGAGCTATATCCCAGGGTATTAAAAGAACTGGAAGAAGTAATCTCAGGACCTACTTGCTATAGTCTTTGAGAACTCATGGAGAACAGAAGTCCCAGTGGACTGGAAGAGGGCTAATTTTGTCACTGTCTTCAAAAAGGGGGGAAAGGAGGGCCTAATAATTACCATCCAGTCAGCCTGACATCAATACCAGGAAAAATTCTGCAGCAGATCATTAAACAGATGGTCTGCCAGCACTTAAAAGAGAATACTGTGATCACAAAAAGTTAGCATGGGCTTCTGAAAAACAAGTCATGCCAGACTAATCTTATCTCTTTTTTTGATAGAGTGACAAGCTTGGCAGATAAAGGGAATGCTATGGAAGTAGCATACCTTGATTTTAGTAAAGCTTTTGACAAGATGGCCCATAATATTCTCGCAAGTAAGCTAGTGAAATGTGGACTAGACAATGCTACTAATAGATGGATTTGTAATTGGTTGACTGACTGAACTCAAAGGGTGCTCATCAATGGCTCATCTTCATCCTGGAAAGAAGTGACTAGTGGGGTGCCACAGGCAAGGATGTAGGTAAGGGGGTTCTCGGGTTCAACCCCCCCATTGCATATCCGAAGCTCTGCCCCCCGTTTGTGGGTTTTTTGTATTTTAAAGTGTTTTTTGGGTTTTGGCCTGCAGGGGGTGCAGTTTATAGGCTAGCAGCACCGAAATTTCAGGATATTGTCATGTGACATTCCTGATTATATCAGCCAAGTTTGGTGAAGTTTGGCTCAGGGGGTCCAAAGTTATGGACCCCCAAAAGGGGTGCCCCCATCCCCCATTGTTTCCAATGGGAGCTAATAGTAGATGGGGCTACCCTTTTGAAGGTCCATAACTTTGGACCCCTAAACCAAACTTCACTAAACCTAGGTGGTATCATCAGGATAGTCTCCTAAAGATACCCTGAAAGTTTGGTGCTGCTAGCTTAACAATTGAACATCCCCAAAAAATTTCCTCCAGATTCTGTATTGTTGAAGGCTTTCACAGCCAGATTCAACTGGTTCTGGTGGGTTTTCCGGGCTGTGTGGCCGTGGTTTGGTGGATTTTATTCCTAACGTTTCACCTGCATCTGTGGCTGGCATCTTCAGAGGTGTATCACAGAGAAAAGTCTGTTTCACACTGTGTCTAAGTGAGAAGGGAAAGTTTAGTGTGGTATATTGTCCATGTCCCAGGGTGGGGAACCAATCATTAAGTGTTTGGGTGGGACTTGCTATTAAAGGTGTGGTTGAATGCATTGTATTGTGGGTGGGGTTATCAGTCCATTTTTTAAGTACTGGGAGCCAGGCTTTGCTAATTTTAAACGTCTCTTCTTTCTTATTGAAGTTGTCCTGGTGTTTGTGAATTTCAATGGGCTCCCTGTGCAGTCTGACATAGTTAGGTTCTGAATTGTCCAGAATTTTATGTCCAGAATATTATGTCCAGTTTTGTTTAACACATGTTTTGCAACTGCAGATTTTTCAGGATGGTTAAGCTGACAGTGTCTTTTGTGTTCCTTAATACGGGTCTGAATGCTGCGTTTAAAACGTTAAAGATTAGCAAAGCCTGGCTCCCAGTATTTAAAAAATGGACTGATAACCTCACCCGCAATACAATGCACTCAACCACACCTTTGTATAGCAAGTCCCACCCAAACACTTAATGATTGGTTCCCCACCCTGGGACATGGACAATATACCACACTAAACTTTCCCTTCTCACTTAGACACAGTGTGAAACAGACTTTTCTCTGTGATACACCTCTGAAGATGCCAGCCACAGATGCAGGCAAAACATTAGGAACAAAATCCACCAGACCATGGCCACACAGCCTGGAAAACCCACCAGAACCACTCTCCAGATTCTCTTTTTAAATCCACCCCCTTTGGCATGGCTTTAAAGAGAGAATCTGAGGTCCGCAGTTTAAACACTGAAAGTGATGCTGTTTCAGGGTGGGGGAGAATCCACCCCCAAACAGCATCACTTTCAATGTTGTTTTAACTGGGCACCCCAGATTCTCCCTTTAAGGTGGATTTAAAAGGAGAATCTAATTTAAACACCATCGAAAGTGATGCTGTTTGGAGGTGGATTCCAGCATCACAGCAGCCACCCACGGGGGGGGGGGGGGGGGGGCAAACCTCAGATTTTGCACCAGGCTCCATTTTTCCTATCTACCCCTCTGCCTGGAGGGGAAGCAGAAGGGACTGTCGGCTTCCAGCTGGGAGGCCAGCCGATGGGGGGGCAGGGCAGGTGGGGCAGGTGAGTCTGCCATCCCTTGCCTCGGAGAGCTGCTTTTATAAGTCCCTAGTCCGGGGGCGGGGCTTGGGGAGGCCTGGCCCCCCAACGCCCCCCATAAAAAATCTATACCTACGTCACTGGCCACAGGATTCTGTCCTGGCCCCAGTTCTATTCAATATTTTTATCAATGGCGTGGATGATGGAATTGAGAGCATACTAATCAAATTTGCAGATGACACCAAAAAGGAGGGGTAGTTAATACCTCAGAGGACAGAGTTAGAATTCAAAATGACCTGCACAAATTAGAGAGCTGAGCCAAAACAAACAAAATGAATCTCAACAGAGATAAATGTAAGATACTATACTGAGGCAGAAAAAATGAAATGCACAGATATAGGATGGGTGACACCTGACTTGACAAAACTACATGTGAAAGGGATCTGGGAGTCTTAGTAGACCACAAACTGAACATGAGTCAGCAGTGTGATGCGGAGGCCAAGAAAGACAATGCAATTCTGGGCAGTATCAATAGGAGTATATAGCGTCTAGATCGAGGGATGTAATTGTACCTGTCTATTCTGAATTGGTTAGACCTCACCTGGAATATTGTATATAGTTCTGGGCACCGCAATTCAAGAAGGATATTGACAAGTTGGAACGATTCCAGAGGAGGGCAACCAAAATGGTAAAAGGTCTGGAATCCATGCCCTACGAGGGGAGACTTAGGGAGCTGGGTATATTTAGTTTGGTGAAGAGAAGGTTAAGAGGTGACATAATAGCCATGTTTAGATATCTGAAGGGATGTCATGTTGGTGAGGGAGCAAGCTTGTTTTCTGCTGCTCCAGAGACTAGGACCAGGAGTAATGGGTTCAAGGTAAAGGAAAAAAGATTCCACCTACACATCAGGAAAAACTTCCTGACAGTAAGGTCTGTCCGACAGTGGAATGCACTACCTCAATGTGTGGTGGAGTCTCCTTCTTTGGAGGTTTTTAAACAGAGGCTGGATGGCCATCTGTCAGGAGTGCTTTGATTATGTGTTCCTGCATTGCAGGGGGTTGGACTTGATGGCCCTTGGGGTCTCTTCCAACTCTATGATTCCATGATCTTCTTTAAACATAGATGTGAGAACTAAATTTACTATGTTCACAGTGCCCATTTTCACTTTTGATTAGGAATAAGTCTGTTGGTACTAAATATGAATCTATGGTTTGCAAGTGGATTTTGCTATTCCGCGCAGTTTCAAAGAGCACTGAAAGCAGTTTGAAAGTGCATTATTCTGCATGTGCAGAATGAGCCTAAAAGTTAGAACAAGTGGTACTTTTTGTTTTTTTGCACCTAGCAGTTGGCACTATTGAGCATTGCAGCTCAAATCACAAATCAAATCAAAGATAATCACTTTTGGCATATGCTCACAATTTATTGAATTGCTAGCACTATGTCTGCCCCAAGGACATCTTGCATCATACAAAATCATCAATAGTGATGTTGGATCATGCTCAAGACTGCTGCATTGACTGACAGTTTCTGATGGATAGTACATAAAGTATTTGTAATCTAATTTAGAATACTTGATAACATAGTTGGATTGGGGAGCTAGATGGGTAAAATGATAAATGCTGGAATAATGAAGAGTTTTTTTATCAAGCAGGTTGAGCAAAGTAAAGGAGAGGGAAGGGAACAGCGATAGGAAAACAGCATAAGAATGCATATGTGCAAAACATTTGCAGTGCAATTTAGAAGAATACTGAATGTTTGAAAACATCCTGGACATCTCCATTTGCTCAAGAATGTTGCTGAAAATCTGAAATCACATGGCTATTTGAGCAGCAGGAGCAGCAGACTGATCACATTTCTCAGATTTTCAGGAATTATGATTGATTCATACCTCCCGGGCTTTTGGAGGTTTTGTATGACAAAGTCTCCTCCATTCTTGAATAGGAAATCAGAAAGAACTAAGCATAATTGATTCCTTAATTGTAGAAAAAAATTGGAGCATGAAATGACACAGGCAGAAGAAGGTGGTTTTGAACACTTACAGATGGCTGTGATCTCAAATGTGCAAGAGAATTAAGGACAACTATAGTATTCCAGGATCTCCGCTGAATACTGTAGATCAAGTAGGGCAAGTGTACTGGGCAAAAACTGTTTTGCTCTTGGATATCCTGTCTTTATCTAAGGGATGAAATGAAGTGTGGAGGTTTCACGTGTTGCATCTCTTATTAGCCTTTACAGTGTTTTTGTGGTCTACCTGGTGCTTATTAAATCTGGAGCACAGTAGGATAGAAACATTATATGCATCCCCCTCATTAGAACCATTTGGATGTGCCATTAGAATCCATTGTAGAATCATCTGAACATTTCATTAGAATCATTTGCTCATGAATATTTCTCTGGGATTACTTATTGCACTTCTGAGCACAGTGAGCACACATGAAACTGCTTCATGTTGAATCAGACCACTGGTTTATCAAGGTATTGTTTACTTACCCTGGCCGTGGCTCTCCATGGTCTTAAGCAGAGATCCTTCATATCATTAATTACTTAATTCTATCAACTGGAGATGCAAGGAATTGAACTTCAAACCTTCTGCTTACAAAGCAGATACTCTACCACTGAGCCGCAGACCTTCCCATCTTCACATTTCAGAGGTGTTGTAGGCTCAGGGATTGAAGCAAAACATGTTTTAAAGGGGTTCTGTAAAACTCACATGTTGGCACGCTCTAAATGATATTGCTTTGTTCAAATTCACTGACCATTTTTCTGGAATCCACACAGCAGAGAAGCTCTGCAACACTGATGTCAACCTAACTGTCTATTTTGTTGCCTTGAATGTACCGATGAACACAGTGGTGGGATTCAGCAGGTTCGCACCACTTCAGCAGAACCGGTTGTTAAAATGGTGCTTGTAAACAACCAGTTGTTAAATTATTTGAATCCCACCACTGGATGAACAGCAGATTAATATTGTTGTCCTTGTAACTCTGTTCTTTCATTTCATATGAGCTCAAAGTTCCTGTAGGGGATGCTGCTGCTTAATGCTGGAAACAAGATACTGTAACAGGGTTGCTTTTCAGGGAATTGGTTAAAAAACAAAAGCTCCAAGGGGCATTAGAATGGATATCCTATGGATGTCCTAAGGATGTCCTACCCAAGCATCAAGCAAAGTTTTGCTTCATTTGTGGAAATCTTTTATAATTATGTCAAAATAAATATGTTAATTGTTAAAGAATAGTCTATGTTATTAGCTATCATCACCAACAAAAAGTTCAGATTTTTCAAAATATTCAAAACTTTATAAAGCATCTATGTGAATTACAGCATACTGCAATGTGTTTATTCCAGCCTCATTTTGTTGAAGGCTTTGGCTGTTGATTTCACACTACTTTGTCGTCTTTCAACGCAAAGTTCATTTAAGGCTAGAACTGGCAACTTGTTGCTACTTTAAATTGCATATTCTATAGAGTCTTGGTCCTACAGAGCTGTTTTACATGAAGCAGGGTATGACTCATGCTAATGGAAAGGGCAAAGAAGAGTTTTTAAAAGAAATATATCACACTTAAATTAGTTTAGACAGCATGACATCAGAGAGTAATTAAATAGGTTTTTGTTGGAATTCCGCTTCCAATTCCTGAGTTCAGGTTTGTAAAAGATTTCTGAGCACCTGCAGGTTTCTGTGTGTGAAATATTTTCACTGGAAGGGATTCAAAACTTTTTAAAAAACCTTTTAACACAGAGGCAGCATTACGCCATTCTTCCTTCTTGGAAAAAAAACCCCTCTCCGATTTAAACAAGAGTCCTTCAAGTTTTTAGTCACTTTTACAGAAGAAAGGGGGTTGTAAACTTTCTCTTTTCAAGAACAAGCTGCTAGTAGAAATCAGGAGAAGACAGAGCTGAAAAATTAGCATTTCCACTATGGGACTGGATACAAATATACAAGTAGATTTAAAGTGTTTTAAAATTAAACTCTCTCTGCCTACTTTGTTTTTTAACTTCTTTCATGTTTTCTTATGCCAAACTGGAGGAACCTTTTCTGATTTTTTCTTTGGCGGCATTCAAAGGAAGACCAGAGGATGAAAATCCTGTACTTTCTTACTTTATTGCTTTGGCACTTTACTTGGTTTTACCCTGCTTTCTTTTTCTCAGCATTGAGCCCTACTGAAGCAAGTCAAGGCAATCCAGGATCCAAATTAGGATTGTCAAAAGTAGATGGAAAAGAAAGGAACCCCTTGCCAAGGGCAGGTACCCTTAGAACGGGAAGCCACGGATACAGTGCTGGAAATGCAAAGCCAAGGACAAAAAGCAATAGCGCTCAAACTGGACCTCTCTTGGCAAAGACTGATGACTCAAAGAAGACCCTCCCTAGAACAGGGAGCACAGACAAAAAGGTAGGACAATCTACACAGAGACAATCAGGAGTAAGGACTGTGACCCCAAAGGTTCAGAACTTGGGCAGCAAAGGCCCATTGAAGAAACCTGGCACAGGGAATTCAGATGCCAGTTCCTACAAAGCCAAAAAGACGAAAGAACCTGTTGCCCAGAAGGACTCTAAGGATGCATTCAGACATCCTGCTATCACGCCACATGAGTACATGCTCTCCTTATACAGGACACTTTCGGATGCGGAACGGAAAGGCGTGAACGGAAGTGTCAAACTGGAAACAGGACTAGCAAACACAATCACAAGCTTCATAGACAAAGGACACGGTAAGAAAATGTAATTTCTGCATATTATTCATGTGTCCAAAGGGCTTGCCTGCTATTATTTGAAAACACTCCTACAGGTACCTGGCTGATTCTGATTTGAACAGAATTACGCAATTAGAGGCATTTCCATTCTTGCAATGCTGACTTACAAGTCCTTTTCTAGTATTTGTACAAGGACCAGGAAAGCTGTGTACACCTGTTGCTAATTTCATCAGGGCTGTGCAAGTGATATGAAATTTATTTTCTGCAAAGCATGCATTTAAAAGCATATGGCAATAATGTCTGCCAGAGCAAGACTGGATAAGTCGGTTTCTGTTAAAAAGGCTAATTAAGATTAGTTAGATTTGGGAAGAACTAAACCAGGGGATAATTTTATTGTTAGAAACAAATCGATTTGAGTACACTTTGTTATTTTAAACATGCAGAATATGTCCCATTTCAATCATGAGAGGTCCAATATAAAACCTCAGGAGTGCATCCTAGATCCTCAAAGCGCCCCAAAAGCAGTCAGAGCAACCTGTGAATGATGAATGGATCAAGTAGCAACGTGGCTGAGTACACAAGTCCCAGTTAAATGAATGGATGTTATGTGCAAGTGAGCTTGAAGAATGTTGCCTATGTCAGCCTCTGATAACTCAGTTAATGGAAAGAAGTCTGGAAGGATGTAAATAAAAGTAGAGATGAGTGAGAAGCTATGATAAACCAGCTGTCTTATTGGATAGCACATCTGGGGGTGTTTGCCTTCAAAAATGTATGAACTGTCACATGGTTTTCTTTTGTTTTTTCTTTTTTCTCTTAAAATTATCTATCTGTGAAAGTACAAATCTAATGCATGGCTCAAACTTTTTATCATGATGTCACCATAAACCTGTGGATAGCACACGCTCTCTGTATTAAATTAGTAGCCTGGTACCCAGTTCCTAATAAATTAGATTGAACACTAAATGACATTGATTAGCATTAGAACAGTGCCTAGAGGACTTCAGACACAAAGAAGAAACCTTCCACATTAATGAGAAGTGCTTAAAATGTTATTCTATTAAAGCTCCATAGAATGTGAACTCATTGTTTTCCCTTAGTGTAATTTTACAACTCTCAATTGCATATTGTCAAATAGAAAACTGACACAAATTTATGTTTGAAATACATAAATCTCTCTTTCTCTCTCTAGATGATCGAACCCCAGCTGTTAAAAAGCAGAAATACATTTTTGACATCAGTGCATTAGAAAAAGATGGCTTATTAGGGGCAGAACTACGTATTTTAAGGAAAAAACCTTCTGACTCTTGGAAGTCGCATTCTCATGGGAAAACATGTCAAGTGAAATTATTCAGTTGCTCCACAAGCAGGCAAGCTTCAATCCTCTTGGACTCTCGGACAGTCAACATCATTGACACAGCAAAATGGGAAGTGTTTGATATTTGGAAACTTTTTAAGAACTTTAAAAACTCTGTTAACTTGTGTTTTGAACTGGAGGCTTATGAAAGGGGGAGGCCTATTGATTTAAGGACTGTGGGGTTCAATAGAACAGGGAGGCAAGTCAATGAAAAAGCTCTCTTCTTAGTATTTGGTAGGACAAAGAAGAGAGACTTATTCTTCAACGAAATAAAGGCCAGGTCTGGCCAGGATGACAAAACGGTATACGAATACCTATTCAATCAAAGAAGAAAGAGAAGGGCTCCTTTAGCAACTCGACAAGGAAAGAGGCCGAACAAGAATCTGAAGGCCAGGTGTAGTAAAAAAGCACTCCATGTAAATTTTAAGGACATGGGCTGGGATGACTGGATAATAGCCCCCCTGGAGTATGAAGCTTATCATTGTGAAGGACTTTGTGAATTTCCTCTTCGGTCTCATCTGGAACCCACCAACCATGCTGTTATCCAAACATTAATGAACTCTATGGACCCAGAGTCAACTCCTCCAACTTGCTGTGTTCCAACAAGGCTGAGTCCTATTAGCATTCTGTTTATTGACTCTGCTAATAATGTAGTCTACAAACAGTATGAAGACATGGTGGTGGAGTCATGTGGCTGTAGGTAGCAGCACAGCTTCACAATCCTGATAAAAAAGGACAACTGGTTTTTCTACATAAGCACTATGGCAGTGCTGGCGAACCTATGGCACTCCAGATGTTCATGGACTACAATTCCCATCAGCCCCTACCAGCATGGCCAATTGCCCATGCTGGTAGGGGC